>NC_056730.1:774104638-774225046 GCF_019279795.1 Protopterus annectens | reverse complement strand
TTTAAGCAATGAACCTAACCACTAAGCCATGACAGCTTTTCATAAGCATGCACTTTCAACACACACATACATATCAATGGAAGTTTGCCCATTGCTAAGCAGATGTACCTTCAGCTGAGTTTTTTGAAAACTGGCCAATGACAAATAAGTGCGGGAAATGATGCATATTTAAGATCCATAGGTGAGAATACTTGCCATAACTGTTTGTAGCTCCCATCTGCAGGCAGCAATGGCTGGTGCTGGAGAGGGCTCTCATTTTCAAGTGCAACGTTGGGGCATTGAGGAGTCAAAAGTAATGGTTTGGCTCCTTGTCCATAATCATGAGGATAGACACCTGCGGGGCCAGTACCAGGGCACCCAATACAAAGCGGAAGCCTGGGACCGTCTAACTCATAAACTCACCAGTGCCACAGGTGTCCCTTGGACTGGTGAGCAAGTCAGACACCACCACGCAGACCTGAAGAGATGCAATGCGGGTCAACTGGACCAGTGGATCCAGGAGGCCCGTGAGATGGAAAATGCCCCACTACTGAGTAAGTAGCCATGGAATTAAGTATGTAAGAATTAGTATTCTAGTCTATACTATGGATAGGTATGTCTCAATATTACTTCATTGACTACACAGCTGCAGGTGTCCGTGCTGCGAATCAGCAAGCCTATGCAGATAGGCTGCTAACACTGTGCCACCAGGCAGGTTAGTAATTATCTAGCTTGTACTGTTATGTAAAATAAATGACAGAGCCTGAAAAAAGTGTTTTAACACAATACATAAAGGTATAATTATTATTATTCTGCATATACTGTTATATAAAATAAATGAGAGAGCCTCTAGAAAAGTGTTATAAATCTTTAATAAAGGTATAATTCCTGGAGTGTGTCTGTGTCATTTTCTTTGATATGTTGTTGTACTCTTGCATTATAGAAATAATACTGTTGTATTAAGCGCTGTTAACACACAGTTGGGTAGGCTCATATAAAGTGGATGAAGGGAGTGCCAGTAGCTTTTAACCATATTTACATTCCTCAACTGTTGGTTCATGCCCAGCACGTACAGGTTAATCTGGCACATGAGCAGCTTGGTATTGTTTTCCCCAGAAATGTCATTGTGCTGGCAGAAATGTAGGGAGCTGTTAACATATAACTGATAATTTCACCTAAACATATCTAGATAAGTATAGGAAAGTAGAGCTGTCAGTGTACCATCTCAACAGTAGTGTGTCTGAGCAACTCACAAAATATGTAGCAGTAACATCTGCATCCCGGACAGTTTGTATGTCAGATACAGCCCATGTATGTAAAGATCTAGCAAAACCCATTTTCCAATTTAAGGACAATTGGGTAGTGTAATAATACATGTAGAGGACATATAACTGCAGTTAATAGGAATGTATTGTAAACTAGAAGTATATATAAGTTGTTAATGGAGCTATCGTTTTCCACCCTACTGTATGTGCATAAGAATATAATTCCACACCTCAATGGGTATGTCTAATCACAAATCATTTGTTGGGACATATGTCATATTGGTTCATAAATATCTGCATTTATTTTGATGCATGTGCGCTGTTTAAATACCACAATATTGCTGGCCTGTTGCCATCAATTAAACCTGCATGCTGTTGTAATGTCCACTGTTGTTCTATATATGCACGTGTCATGCTTGCTGTTCAACTGTTGGAACTCTGGTGTGTTGGGTTAATGGGAATATTACTGCATGCTGTTACAACTAATTTAAAATGCTGTTGGCTGTTACCAACCCATACTGTCATTAAATCCTACTAAACATAGAACATATGGGAAGGCCGGTCCCAGTGAACCCACCTGTCCCACCTCAGCTGGCGATGGCACCTGACACCAGCAGGTCTGGTGCCCAGCCCGGGACCTCCTCCTCCATTGGCTCTGTGCCACCTTTGGGTGGAAGCTCTGCAGGGGATGGGGCTTGTCCCACCCGTGCAAGCGTGGCCAGAGGAGGGCCACCTATCACCCTCCGAATGGTCTGGGCTGTGGTTCGTAGGGAGATCCAGCATTCAGTCGCTGATCCTCTATGCCAGCTCGAGGCAAGAGTGGCGTGACTCATGGGTGAGCCTGCCCCTCCTACGCAGCCCCCAGCACAGCCACCCTCTGGACTGTGAAGGTGTAGTGGTGACTGCCCATGGATGAGGATCTCAGTTCCACTGTTGCCATCTGTGGGCTCATGGCCTTGCGATTTCCAAACATCCTTCCCCGTCAATGGTGTTCACCCACCACATGTGTCATATTCCGCCCCTGTATACATCTTGTTTGTCTTGTCTGTGTACCTCCCCAACCTACCTCCCCAAATATACCTACTTCCCCTACTCCACATTCCACTCTCACCTGAAAAAAAAATGGGCAATCTGCTCCCACAAAAAAATTATGCCCCATACATAGCTGCCCATTTTGCACACATGTCCGCTGGACACATAAACTGAAATTTAATTGGCAATACAACATACTTTGTTGTCCTCACCCCTCTCTCAGGGGTTGAAGGTTTCAAAATTCCCTCCAAATTCCTAGTATATGCACAGCTGTTGCTGTTAAAGAAATGGGCAGCTATGGACCTTCCCTACACCCGTCCTGCACATCCCTAGCTGTTTTCCCTACTGTCTTACCCTCTTTGTGCCCCTTTTTCACCACTTTCCTATCACCCCATTTTCTTTTCTTTCAAAGAAATTAGTGTGGGGGTTAGCTGGATTAAGCACTTTTAAGCAGTCGTTAGCGGGTTTGCACGAGTGTGCGCATGTGTGCGCTTAGCTAAGTATTGCTAAGCATAGTGCAAACCCACATAAACCTGCTTACAACTGCTTAAAAGTGCCTTAGTCAACCTGCATGTGAGGGCCCTTGTTCTGCTCAGCAGCAAAATAAAACACCACTGTCAGTCTCGAACCCCGGATCTTGGGCACACGAAACTGCATGAAGTACCACTAAGCCACAGTAGATATATAGCAGGCTGTTGCTGAAATATATATATCATGCATCAGAATGAGTGAATGTAAAGGAAATATAGGAATGCCATTACACAAAACCTGTTCTGTGGAACTTTACCAGCAGTTGTTGTGGAATTGCATTACATGACTGTGATAAGAGAACCAGCCATTCTAGCAGTAAATAATGTTACAGCAGCACTTTACAACCCCCACACAGTATCATAGCAGGACAATCCCCACCCAAACATACAAAATACCTGTATGTTCAGGGTCCAGCAAGGATGTAGGTAGGCATACTCAGTACTGGAATTGCCCAGTTTTCATGAGCATCCTGTGATAATGTCAACAAAATAAAAAGCACAAACTGTGCAGAAGTGAGTACATTAATATCCACAGTATAGCAGTTCCCAAACAGTTTATGTGCCAAATGAAAACATCTCAATAACTACGTATGTATGGCAGCTAATTGTATAAGTAGAAAAAAAACTACATACTGCCATGTATCTTGTGTTAGCATTTGTAGGGGTGATTACAATTCGACAGTGTCAACTGTGTACTGAAAGTGGCAACATTCAGGTCTGAGTACAACATTCAAGTCACTGGCTACACCCCTAGCAACAGTTAGAAGAAGTATACCAACCTTCTAACTTAACACAACGGTGTCCACAGCAAAAACACTCATGGTCCCCACTTTGGAAATCTGAAATGGCTACACCTACCTGACTTAGCAATATATAGCACTGGGTTGCTATGACAGTGAGTACTGCAAGTACCACACAGCAGGCTGCATGCAATTGCCAAATGGTGGCCACCAGTTGGTACAGAGGCCATCACATGCACATGTGCAGATACCTATAAAAGCAGTCTGTACTTGCTGTCCACACTTGCAATCATTTCATTGCAGGTACGGAGGGAGAGAGAGAGAGAGAGAGAGAGAGAGAGAGAGAGAGACATGCAGAGGCAGACAACAGCTGCAGAAGAAATAAAGAAAAAGATCCAAAGAAAATATATTGAAAGAAAAAGTAATATATTGAAAAAAAAGATAACAAAAAGAATATATTGAAAACAAAATAATATACTGAAAATAAAAAAAATATATTGAAAAAATATATTGAAAAAAATATTTAAAAAAATATATATTGAAATAAAAAATATATTGAAAATATATATATATATATATATATATATATATATATATATATATATATATATTGAAATAAAAAATATATTGAAAAAACTATATTGAAAATTAAATAATATATTGAAAAGAAAAAGTATATTGAAAAACAAATATACCTTGAAAAATTAATTCAAGATATACAACAACAAATACGAACACATACAAAGGAAAGGTATGTAACAGCTATGTATTTACTGGCATGTAGTAGATGTTTATGAATAGTACTCTAAATAGTTTGAATCATCCATATGTGGCAGCTGTACGTATCAATGCACAGGTGCCCTGCATAACTACTGGCATGGAGAAATGAGTGTGTAGCTGTGTGCAGTGGGATGTGACTGTGACATATGTAGTTCAGCATTAAATGTCAAACATCTGATCCATGTTATCTATGTTCTGTACAGTAGTGTGTACAATGTCTGTTTTGGTGGAGAAGCCCATACGGTTATGTAAACATGGATGTGACAGAATAACAAATGCATGATAGCCATATTAACATGTAGCTTAGTATTGACAACAGCTGTACCAGGCTAGTATGCAAACCTAGCATTTGCAGCTATATATACACCCTATAATATTACTGTGTGCTCATATGTGACACCTGTTCATGTTGCAACAAGGCCCAACAGGTCAGCCGTGAGGTACACAAACTTACAACAGTGTGTACCTTGCGTGTGTATGGCACACACATACAGAGAGATCTGTCTGTGTCAGATATATTAGCATCTGTACATGTGCATAGAGCAAGGGACATACTGCAACTGTTTGTGAAGGGTGGACATATATATGTTGTTGAAGGTTGTTATGTGCATATGTCTATGTAGGTTGTAGTGTGTAGCAAACAAGACAGTAAACAGTGCTGGTATATGACATGTGGTGGTTAAACGTTGTGGGTATGATTCGTCAGGTCTGCAATGTTGCAGCTAGTGAGGCCTGCTAAAGCTACATGGGCTGAGAACACCTTCAATGCATTCCTCACAACACTGTGCAATATTATGACATAACTGTATACCTCACAACCTTTGCATAATTGATATCCCCACCATGAAAGGTGGACTGTATATGTGCCTATATGTATCTCTATATGTACACCAATGGATGTTTATATGTATGTTTATATATATATATATATATATATATATATATATATATATATATATATATATATATATATATATATATAGAGAGAGAGAAAGGGTCATATTTACTGCAACAGATGCCTGGTGACAATGCCATGGACTCACACTCAGTGTTGACACTGCATTGGCATCCCTACTTCCCAAAACTCTGTACCCATTAATTACCACATAGGTGGTAGTCTACTTAACACCGAAGGTGTGATAAGAGACCATGGGACACAGGTGGATAGTAGTCTCCCCTCTGATAATCACATTGCCACACTAGTCATGTCATCTGTCTACGTGGTACACGTCATCACAAAAGGTGTGTCATCCATGGAAATATAGGTCAGTGTTCCCCTCTACTCATCACACATAAAGCCCATTATAGAGTACAATGCCTCATGTGGTATGTACCTCACAAGACATCTACAGCAACTGGAAACGACACAGACATACCTCACAAAGAGTAATACCGGCCTCAAACAGATGCCCTATGCAGATCGTCTCACAAACCCACAACTAGACTGTGTCGCATACCGCCTACCCAGAGGTGACCTCTGCCTAACATACTAAGCTATGTCAAACACAGAGCTGTTGGACATGCTCCACGTAAACAGATCACAATCTCTACGAGCTACACGGTCTAGGGACCCAAACCTTTTGACCACAATAAACAGCACATGCTGAAGGGATATATTCCTATCTCAGAGACATCCCATACTCTGGAACAAACCAACTATCCATAGCAAACAAAGCTCCTAGTTAGCAGTCATCATAAATAATCCTGAAGATTGTATGGGAGATAGTGAATACACCCAGGCAATCACCTCTGTGTCTCCGCTTGACAGGGCCACGTGAAATGTAATTACCTGTGTGTCAAAGGCCAGGGTAGCATATGGTTATACTTCTATAGGCCCTAGGGCCAATAGCCTCTTACCTACCTATGAAGTGATACACACCCACATGTACGTGTTCCAGTATTTGCTATGTGAGGTTGACTAAGTGTGATGGTGAATGTGTTGGTGAATGTGTCAGAGTTCAGTATATGTGTGATAGCTTAATGAGAAACTGTTTCTGTCATGGTATTATATGTCCTAGCTGTGATCCCAGCAAAAGATGTGCATGCAATTGCTAGGCAGAAAAAGCAGTATGCCATATGGTCTGACGTAGTCCCTTGTTGTCGACTGGGATGTCCCATTGTAGGCTAAAGCAGTACATGTATGCTTATTGAGTGTTACTGCTGGTGAATTCAACTCCTGTATGAACTGTAGTATTACCTGAAGCTGCATGCCTAAACAGCACAGTATGGTGTACGTCCACATTTACTGGAACCACTGTTTTATGTGTTCCCTGTAGTCCTCACAGATTACATACATCAGGCATAAGGTCTTGTAACTACTGACACACAGTACTGTAAGGTACACAGGTAAAGGTCACCTGGGTTGCCATACCTTTGTGTATGGTATGTATGTCTGATGTGTGTGTGAGTATGCCTGTACCATGGCCTTGGTCATATGTGTGTTACAGGATATAACTGCGTATCTAGCAACATGTATAGTCTAGTACAGCAGTATGTCATCTATATTAATGAATGTGCACATATGTTAGGCAGGGGTCTGCCATCAACGACTAGTGTGGTATACTGGTAATACTGTCTCTGGACTTTACAATCATTGCAATGGATTACATATTTCATGATGCATTAGCATGATATATACATCCTGTGGCTAGGTGGTGCATTGTGTCGCATACAGTGTGCCATGTACTGTTGTATAGTCTTACAAACTGTTTTAACTTTGTTGCTGTGCAAAACATGGTTTGATATATAGAGTGTGCCAGGCACTGTCAGGCAGTTGTGGGTTGATAACTGATATGTGGTATTAAAAGTGTGTATCTTCTGACAGCCAATAGGTTGTTATATATGGCAGTTAATTGATATCTGTACTTTAGAATGTTACGTGACCACATGACTTTTTCACACATATTGTTTCATTGTCTTCCAAGGTCATGTATCACCATCGTAGACCTGCCTATAACACGGCGGATGAAGAACAGATCACAGCGAGCCTGGTGCAGCACTATGCCCTGCTGTTCTCTAGAACCAGCCAGGACCAGCATGAGCAGACTGTGCTGTGGCAAGATCTTGTCCGTAGGGTAAATGACATAGGAATGCATAACCAGACATATGAGTAGGTACACCATCACTGCAGTGATTTATTTAGACATGTCTGGCAGCTTGCGTCTGACATCTGCAGACAACAGCTTGCCACAGGTGGGGGGGTAGCCATCCATCCCCCCTCACCATAGTGGAGGAGCTGCTCCTGAGCCAGGTGGCTCCTGTCCAACAACAACCACAACAAGTAACATGTATCATCATGGAGGCAGGAGCCACCCAGCAAGTTGGCATGGAGCGTGCAGGTAACATGGCATAGCTGTAGACTACTCTTACCTCTATTGGTAGAGCATGCTTATGTGAGATGTGTACTGTGTAGTTAGATGATGTGGTGCCTAGTATTGTGCAATACTAAAAATTAGGAATATAATCTGTAGGCCTGTGACTGTCAACTGTTGTACTACTGCAAGATTGCAAACACACAGTAGCAATGCCACAGTTGTTGCCACTGACAAAGTGTCTCATATCCTTGTAGGTCCCTCTGGTGTGACAACAAGGCAGCAGACCAATACTGGCGAGTGTGTTCTACCTTTAATATTGCTAATTAAATGTGCATGTCATAGGTGAGGTGTAGGCCATGTACACGTAACACACCTACGCATAATGCATGCTGTGCATGTTTGCTGTGAGACTATGCACATCCCAGTAACGTGAGTAGCTGCCTAAAACACATACAATACACGGAGCATCCCACACAATTGTGGCAACACTGTAGTGGACATTGGATAGGCAGAGTCGATACACATGCACACAACATACACAACATTTTCATACGCAGTACACGTTAACATGCTACACATGGCATATTCAGACACCCATTGTAACGTCACACTACAGTATCCCAAACGTCATCCACACAGCACACATAATATACCTGAGGGGTAGATGCCTCACATGTGGCTGTGCGACACTCTTCAACACATAACTCATTCATGTTAGGCAATGCCCCCTATTGTGCACCTTACAAACCCATGTAACAACTGGCTGTGAAATGGTGAATGTAGCCATGGTACTGCAGTTCTGGTACAGCATGGTATGTGCCGGTCTGGCACACATTAGTAGCCTTGAGTGACCACATGATGCTGCATGATGATGGCTCATGGTAGTACACCCCATCCAGTTACAGTGACCACAGTACTACACATAGCATTACCTGCTATGCACCTCATTGTTGTGTGTGTGCCAACATAGGCACCTATACACAATGTGCATAGCAATCACCATTTGTACAAAGTGACACATATATGTCTTGTAATGCTATTGAGTGTATAGGTCACATGACACACACTGTGTCTGTGTGATGTTTAATGTTACAGTTGTGTTGTAGCATGCCATGTCATGTCTGGCACTGGCGTGTCCACAATATGATACACTCACCATAACCACTGTACAATGGCTATGTTGAGCAATGGTATTCCATCAGGCATACATGCACCACTCATCCTGTGTGTATACATAGCATGCATGTGCTAAACCTGTGTCCACAATTATCTGCTAAAGACACAGATGCTCTAATTAGAAATGGATATCTATGTGACACACAGATACACATCCAGCCATGGTAAGTATACCTGTGAGAAATGGTGCACAGGACATTGCAGAGCTTTTAACACTTGCACAGCAATGTCGTGTCCATGTACACAATGCAATCCAGGGTAAGGCCAATCACTGAACAACAACACACATGCAGCAAAGACATGTATAGTATTATTGGCAAGAGCTGTCAACACCCGCACTGCATGCTGTTGGGAAACACACGTCCTGCATGCTGACATGTGTGATATAACTGTTTGCCTTGTGATACTGTACCCCACCATCACTCACTATTGAGTATGTTCTGAATTGCTGGTGGTGTGTGTGTGTGTGTGTGTGTGTGTGTGTGTGTGTGTGTGTGTGTGTGTGTGTGTGTGTGTGTGTGTGTGTGTGCATGTGTGCATGTGTTCATGTGTGCATGTGTGCATGTGTGCATGTGTTCATGTGTGCATGTGTGCCGACATCATGTACAGGTCGTAAAGTGTGTTTCCTGTCTTCCTCTCACAGGTGCTGACTTTGGGTTGGTTCACTGCAGCATGGAAACTGATGACACTGAGCAAAATAGTGATACTGATGATAGGTGTGTTGAGGCACAGGCATGTTTGCCAGGATCTGTCATTGGGCCACCAATCGACAGTACACAAGTGTCCACCCCATCCATGCACACAGTCATACTGCTAATACATCCATCACCAATGCCCTTAGATGAGGGACAGTGTACAGTCATCATTGGCCAGGACAGTGTGGTATCCATGGTACATGCATCCCAACACAGCAGCCATACCCAGATGTCTGGAATGGTACCACATAGGCAGATGTCCAGGTGTTCTCATCGGAGCACTGCTGCTCATCATGCCACTGGCAGATGTGCCACAGGTCTTACAACCTCACGCATGTTCCAGGCTGTCATGGAGACACAAGCACGTATGGAATGGTACACCAGACAGGGACTAAGGGCACAGAGGGCACATAACACTATCGTCATTGACAGTATCCGTGACCTAGCATGTGCCATCCAAAATTACACCAAGTTCACTATCAGACATTAGGGAGAGACATTAGATGTCCTCCGCAATGTCATGTCCATGTGTCAGGACAGTGCGGGATGGTTGAGTCATCAATGTGGCTGTATGCCAGCAACATCAGCAGCTGGCAGTCGCCGCAGATGTCCATTAAGTCACAGCCGCTCCTGTAGTGCAAGTACCAGCCCCAGCAATGTTGGGGGGTGGGCTGTCTATAGAATGTCCTAGAAGACCACATGCACGTGGCTCTGGATAGTCCCAGCAGGGACCTGGTCCAGTGTACATCCATCTACCTCTGGGGATAGTACCCAGTCTGGCTTAGTACCTGATAGTGTCAGTAGTACCCCTGCCAGGCACAGATACCGTATCCATGGCCAGAGATGGTGATCTGTAAAGCCTGGCAGGTACAGTCTGTGACTGTCCCACAAATACTCATATATGGCGACCACATGGTGGAACTGTGTGCATGCAGACACACACACACACATAAACCAGACACCTAGGGCTAACACATATCCACACACATTACATCAACATTGGCCCATAGCAGTTCTCTTGACCCTCACACACACACACACCCACACACACACACACACACACACACACACACACACACACACACACACACACACATGCCGATTGGATGGCTCACTGTAGGCCTCTGGCAAACCAACAACCCACCCTGTGCATATGATGAAACCTGTGCCACCTCCTGTCATCTGTAACATCGATGCAGGAACAGGCTACCATGGTGCTGATGCACAGGGTGACTTTATAGCAGTATAGCAATGTTAGCATGTTGTCAGCAGTAGAGTGTAATGATATGCTTGAAGGTGTAGCTGAGCAGGCATGATGCATTAAAGCTATGATTGTCAATGTAGTATTGTTTACACCAGGGTTAATTCCAATAGTGTATTGCCCGCCCATGTCCCACTTGGCTGATGTGTGTAGCATTGGCAGCATGTGTTAGAGAGTGGACAGTATGTGTGGGATGTGTGTTGCACAGATTTGCAGGTGTACATTTGTGAACATGGTGGAGGTGCACTGTTTGAATGTACGTGCATAGTGGACACATGGGCAGGGTGACATGCCCTGTATTACACAGTGTTAACACTCCATAGTTTCTATTGGTGGCCAGTATGCTTTGTACTACACACATTTCAGAACCTGAGTACACATTTGTGTATGACATGGTTTGACACTGTGCTGTGAGTGATACTGTTACTATCTGTCATTGTTTTGCATTCTGTTAGTATACATAACTTCAACAGCCTGACCATAACCAATCGTTAGATGATGTATTGACAACTGACACACAGATGTAGGACACACAGCAACATTTGGATCCTTCAGGTACTATACTATGCCAGTAACCAGTGGTATTCACCTGCACCCATTACTGAGACCACTCCTGTTTGGCATATAGCTCTCTTAGGTACAAGCAATCAAAGTAGGGATATGTCCATCCATGTCTGGTAATGCATACTGTGGCCTGTAATGCATTCTCCAGATGACACACACATCCTCCACAATGGTATCATACAGACAGATACCTGTTGTCAAACCCATGCTCTAAAGCTATAAGCCAAACTAAACGTAGTCATCCACCTTTACGGAACATATAATCCCCACAGTACCACATAGGTAGTAGCCACCAACATGATAAACAGGTACTGATATGTACATGCAACCAAGTGTTACATCATCTCTCCTTTGATAATCACATTTCCAAAGGTATTTTGAAATCTCTCGGTGGATCACATAAGCAATAAGGGGTCTGCATGCATATCCACAAAGGTTGTTGTACAGCTGTTATGAATAGTCATCATTGACAGACTTTGCTGCATTTGAACAGTTCTGACATATACCTCGGCCATAAACCCTCATTCGCACATTCCAATATGAACCGTAATGTGTTTGTGTGACACAGATGACCTAGGCCAGGGATCACTGCAGTGGCTGGCCTTGTCACAAGCATACAGATGTGACCTAAGGTGTGGGAATCAGCAGCACGGTCTGGCAAAGATGACAGCTGTGTTCTTGGAGAAAGCAGGGTTCCCACACATGCAATAATTGAGGTAACATGTACGTATATGTATTTGCCACACGGCTAGCTCACATGTGCAATGCATACTGATATGTCATACAGTAGTAAAAGCAAAACACATTGAACAACCATGTCACACACATACACTCATCAGGTGCAGGATTCAAACCCCTACCAAATTACTTCATAATCCTAGAGAACTACGCATTAACATGACATGCTATACACATTACTGGGAGTTCTTTTTTCCACAGGTATATTTGTAGGATGGTGACATCATCAGACTTGACAAAGATTAGTTTACCACTTTTAAGGTGTTTTGCTACTACTCTCCTAAAAGGTTGCGCCTTCCCAAGAAGGCCACACACAAACAGTCATCACATGCAGGATTCAACCCTCTATCGAACTACTTCATGACACTTGAGGAATACGCATTAACGTGACATGCTATGCACATTACTGGGTGTTCTCTCTTCCACAGGTATATTTGTAGGATGGTGACAACATCAGACTTGACAAAGATTAGTTTACCACTTTTAAGGTGTTTTACTACTCTCCTAAAAGGTGGCACCTTCCCAAGGAGACCATACGCATGCACACTTGTCAAGTGCAGGATTCAAACCCCTACCTAACTACTTCATGATACTACAGGAGTACGCATTTACACGCTGTACTATACACATGATTGCGAGGCATTCTTTCCACAGGTATATTTGTAGGATGGTGACATCATCAGACTATACAAAGGGGGTTACATTAGGTGACATTAGGTGGGCTACATTGAAGGAATGTATAAACACTTTGGCCATGTGATCATCAAAGGGGAGTTCACTATCTATCTGTGTCCCCAGGGCCATAATGACGTTCTTTGTACATACTGGTTTACCACCTATGTGGTAATTTGTGTGCACTTTGTTTTACCCAAAGGGGATGACTATGCATTCTTTGGCATTCAGCTTGAGGGCATTGTTTTGACACCAGGTATCTGTCTCTGTAAGACACTTCTGGAGGATGTCTGTGTCAGCCGTACAGTCGATTATGGACCACAGTTACCATTCATCTGCAAACCTGTTCAGCCACACACCTCCCATGCTTGCCTGTACCTCTGAGCAGCATCTAGTGAACAGGTGGGGTCCCAGGACCAAGACCTGTGGGATGCCATTTGTGACAGGCTTAGAGTTGGACATGGCACCCATAACTCTGAACATGTTTGTTTGATCTGTGAGCCACTTGGCCACCCATCCTGTGACATAGCTGTTAATGCTCAAGCTGGTATACTTGTCCATGATGACAGAGTGGGGAATGGTGTAGAAAGTCCTTCGTGAGGTCCAGGTGGGCTGTGTGGACTACTTTCACCTCCATCTATGTCCTTGGTAACTGTTTGAAATAAGTCAACTAGGTTTAGGAGCCAGGATCTGCCTTTAACAAGGCAAAGTTGTGTAGAGACCAGTGTCTGGAGGTCTCCAATGTCTCAGTTTATGGGTTCCATGACATTTTTCTCAATAGCTCTGTAGACCAGGCCGAGTAGACATATTGGGCAATGGTTTTCAGGTTCTGTTGTTGCACCCCCTTTGTGGAGCTCAATGAATGTTAGTGTATGCCATTCTTTGGATACATAGACTGGGGTATGCTTGAGTCTGGACAGTGAATGTAGGTGAGGGTGTAGTTCCTTATGGGCCTAGTGTAAGACGCAACCTGGGACACCATCCAGTCCTACTGATGCTGTGTTCTTAGCTTTGGTGAGGGCTGTCTTTACCTGCATGTCCATGACGTCTGGGGTTCTGCATCCTTCTGTGATGGACACAGGCCCTTTTGGGGGTGATGGGGGGGAGTTTACACTGAACTTGTCCCCCTGGATGTGGGCAATGAAAGTTGGTTTGGTGTATTTCTTTCCTTTTTTCAGTAGCTGACAGCATATTTGGAAGTTGACACCTACATGTCTGGTATAGCTACTGAAGTCTTTGTGGTTGTTATTCTTACATTCCTTGGCTATTTGTCTTTAGAAGCTGTCCTTGGATTATTTTATGAGTGATCATTGTTTCTTCCTGATAATGATCAGTGATGCCTTTCCTTTAGTGAAGTTGGCTCTATCATGTGTTCATTTCCTCCTTCTGTTGTCTAGCTTATTTATGGCCAACAACCACCTGATTGTTGTCCTATTTTTGGAGGAGTGCATCTTGGTTTTATTTGTGATGTCTCATTCCATGCATCCCTGTAGATGCTCATAGGATGCACTTGTAAATGATTCTGCAGATTGTATACCATTATCCTATAGCAAGAGATCTTTGAAACATTCCACTTTGGTCTTGGGAAGTGTGCAGTTTGCTTTTGCAAATGTCTTCACTGTGGTTTCATTGACTGGCGGGGTGGGTGTGGATGTCCAGTGTGATTACTTAATGATCTGATATTACCAGCGAGGGGTTTATCTCTGTTGTGGAACTGTACCCCATGTTGGTGATGATCATGTCCAGTATGTTGTCACCTCTAGTGGGCATGGTGACCAGCTGTTCCAGGGTGTTAGAGTTTTTAAACTCTAGGAAACATTGGACAAAGGATGTTGTACATGAGTAATTCCACCACGCAATGTTTGGGTAGTTGTAATCTCCTCATATAATGGTGTTTGATAGGACCTTTATATATTCCACTGTTCTCTGGAATACTGAGTGAGGTTTCTGAGACAAGGTACATGATCTGTAGCAGGTTACAATCTGATGGGCAGCTTTGCCCAATGTTAGTTGCACTTGCATGGTCTCCAAGGCCTCATGCTGTGCCACTAACCTGAAGGTGTGGGTATCCATAAGGTAAATGGGTATACCCCTTCCATTTGTATTTCACTCGTGGTTTTGGATCCAATGGTCAGAGGGATTGTGAGTGTTTTACGTGGAGCATATCCAACAGCTCTGTGTTTGACATAGCTTTGCATGTTAGACAGTGAACACCTCTGAGTAGGCAATGTGCAAAGGAGTACGGATGGATCATTTTCAGATGGTCTGTGTATGGCATGTATTTCAGGCCACTAATGCTCTTTGTGAGGAATTGCTGCTGGTTTTCCAGTTGTTGTAGTTGTCTTGTGAGGTACATAGCAACAGTGGCATTGTACTCTATTATAGTTCTAGTGAGTGATGAGTAGAGGGGAACAATGTCCTCTTCTATTCTGCATGAGACACATTTTGTGATGAGGTGTGCCACATAGGAGGGTTTCCTGACTACTGTGGGAATGTGATTATCACAGTTGTATCCACTGTCCACCTGTGACCCAAGGTCTCTTGTCACACTTTCAGTGTGAAATATACTACCACCTATGTTTTAGCTCTTGGCTACAGAGTTTTTAACAAAGGGGGTGACAATGCACCTTTTGGCATTGAGCTAGAGCCCTTGGCTTTGACAACAGCCATCTGTCTCAGTGAGGCCCTTTTGTAGGATGTCCACATCTTTATTGTTTACAATTATGGCTCCTAGTTTGCAGTCCTCTGGAAACTTCAGTAGCCACAGACCTTCCATGTTAATGTTTACTTCAGGGAAGTAGATACTACACAGCCTGGGAAGTTATCTGGTCCCATGGCTACTGTGATACTGGCTTTGGAGAGTGTTTTTTTACCTGTGCTGCCGTGATGACAGCAACTTTGCAGTCTTCCATTATAGAGATGTGCTCTTTCATGGGTGAGATGGGGGTAAAGTTAACACTGATCCTATCTGCCAGGATGTTGGCAATATCAGTTGGCTCTGTACATTTAGTGCCATTGAGCTGTAACTCAGAACAGATCTGAGTGTAATCATGACATGGACCTGACTTTTGGGCAAAGATCTCCTGAGTGGACAGTATGCAATAGAGTACAGATTGGGTTACATTCAGTCTTGTTGCATGGGGCAACTATATGAGGCCAGTAATCCTCTTGTTAAGGTACTTCCTTGGTCTTTCTAGCTGCTGAACGTGCCTAGTCAGATTCATCACAAGTGTGTTGTGGCACTCTCTGACAGGTCTGATGACTGCTGAGTACTGGGAACCTTTTGACCTACATGCACAGACCTTGGCAGTTTGTGTGAACACATAGCATGATTTTCCGACCACTTTGTGAATGTGTTTCTGGAAGTAAAGATGACTATCCACATTTGTCCATAGATCCCTTATTATCACATCCGTATTTAGCCTAAGTGTGTGAGCATGCCCAGTATGACCTTTCAGTGTGATGCTGAATGAAATCCACTACATTTGTTGGAGTGTGTGAGCACGCCTGGTATAGACATTTATACTGTATGTGTATGGAAAATCAAGTTGTATTTTTACAGCAGGGCTCACCTTTGTGTCATAGATCAACAGGGATCATGCTGTGCCTGCCGGGCTTCCATGAGATACTTTGCATAGACTTATCAACATTTCTACATACAGGGGGGACAGCTATTCTTTGTACATTTCTACCTGGGGGCACACCTGATTGTTACTGTGGGTGTACATAGGATGTGGGTTTCACCTGACACTTATACACATTTACTATGCCTGCACTGCTATGTACAGGACACCATTTCAGTCTGTACTGTTGCCTATCGTACTGGCTTGAGGCATACTACTGTACTACAGATCTTAGCATCCAATGTCACGTATATTAGATTGCGACTTCATAGCCTACACAACCCACATCACACCACCTGGCCTGATGTTCTTTGTCTGCATAGGTGTGTGGGGGAGGTTACCCATTTGCCTCTTTAGGGGCATGATACAGCATTTCTTTGTGTTTGCATTAGTGTACAATTGTCCTTCTGTGTCAGTGCCGCTGAAATGCTATCATGGCTTAGTGGTTTAGTACTGTGACTATAGTGCACAGAATCGTGGGTTCGAGCCCTGTCACTGCTTTTTATTTTCATGCTGGGTGGACCAGACTGCTTAAGGAACAGTAAAGCAGATATGAGCATGTTTAACTGACTTTGCTCAACTTTGCCCGACCTTGCCTAACATTGCTCAACGTTGCCCGAGGTTGTGCTAGTTAGCACGAGCAAATTTGTTTACATATACTAGATATTGGTAAAAGCTGCTTAGCACTGCTTTATATTTCTTAAAACATGGCAATCATGCCTCAGGTGGTGCTGCAGGGCTGCCTATGTCAGATGCACATACTACACTCCCTATAAATGTTTGGAAACAGGTAGTGTCAAGTTAAGCATCCCTTTTATTTTATGTGCGAGTCAGAGAGAGAGGTATCATTTCCAAGGTTCCTACTGAACCAGTGTATGTGCTATGCGTTGCCTCTTTGCAAAGGCTAAGGTATACTGGGCACACCTCCTTCTGCCTACTGGGGAAGGCTCAGGTTGTTCCTCCTCTGAGTCATGCTGTGCCTATGCAGGCCTTGGCAATGGTGGGGGGGCTGCTTGGCCCTGCCCCATGCTGTTCCTGCTGCAGCTGTTTTCACAGGATCATATTGTGTAGCATGGCACATGCCATGACAATTTGGGTTCATGTAGTTGGTAAGTACTGCAAGGCTCCACCAGATGTGTCCAGGCACCGGAACCATGACTTGAGCATCCCAAACACACGCTCGATTACATTTTGTGTTTGTGTGTGTGCCTCATTATGGAGTTCTTGTTCAGGTGTGTGTGCATTTCTGATGGGTGTCATCAGCCACGGCTCTAGTGCGTATCCAATATCCCCCACTAGGTGACCGTCAGGGATGTCCCCATTGGCAAATGTTTGGTACAGCTGTGACAGATGCCAGATATGGGAATCGTGGTAACTTCCAGGGCAGCCAGCACACACATTCAGTATTATGCCCTGGGCATCACACTTCACCTGGCAGTTGATGAAGTGGAAGCCCTTGCGGTTGATGTAGGCCCTACTCCACTCACCAGCTGGTGCTTTAATGTGTATGTGCATGCAGTCAATTGCACCAACTACCTCATGGTATTCTGCTAATTGATGGAAGAGATGCATATTACTGGCCAATACCTCACGGGAATTGGGGAAATATACATGATCACCGACATGTGCTGACATGGCATTCAGGAACTGTTGCAGTACCTGGATGCTGATGCCTGTGAAATCCCCATAATATCACCAGTTGGTCTCTGGAAGGTACCTGTTGCTAGTATTCTTAGGCCAACACATACCTTGTTTTCCACTGGGATGGGTTCCCCTATGTTGGTTCTGTGTATGAGGAATGGCCTGAACAGCTCAACAATTTGCTGCAGGAGCTCTCTGTCCACTCTATAGCGCTCCACTATCTCCAGCTCATGTAGCCCATGGTAGGTTACCCTTGGTCTGTACACTCTTCTCCGTCTCCTCACTGTGGGTTGCTCAGCAGCATTCGCAATGGCACTACCCTCAGCATCTTGCACATGTTGCCTTATAACAGCAATGGCAGTCCCTAACATTTTTTTGTCTCAGTTAAGCTTTTTAAGTTTTCACTTCTCTTTGTAGACTGCAGTGTTGCAGTGTTTCTGAGAAAAACATGGGGGAATGTTGTTTGCAGAGTTTTAAGTGCTGGGCTGGGCTGGACTAGTGTACTGCTTGTGTAATTGGCTGATTCTGATTGATTTCACCTGGCAGCTCTGCTAGTTCTCCTTGGTTAACTTCCTACTACTTCTTTTCCTTCCTTTTCCCTTTCTGTTTCCACAGGGGGCAGTGCCGCGCAAACATGCACAAACATGCGCACACGAGCGCACACGTGCGCACACAGGCTTACACAAGTTTACACAGGCTTTGGCAGGTGCCCATTCGTGTATATAGGCGTAGACAGCCTTACACGGGCTTACACAGGTGTGCATACATGCACATAGGCTTAGAAGGGTTAACAGGTGCGCTCACGTGCGCACACAGTTTATGCAGGTTTTTAAGAAACGTTAGTGATATCCACTGCGTACACCTTCGGTTTCTGGATTTCAGTTTAGACAACTGTAGACACGCCTTTTCCTGTCCTGAGTAACTCACAGCAAACACATGCCACTCGGCTAAAATAAGCTTACAGTCTTTTTGATACATACCCCCTCATGATGTCACCTGTCTTCTACTCTGTTACTCCCCTAATCCTACTCTTACACTCTAGGGACATGGTTCACAGGGCAGGGAAAATTGGGATTTACTATCCTTATACTCATTTGCATAGGTTGTCTACTAATGCTTGGTTACATCTCTCATACTGAGCTTCCCCCCTTAGCAACCACTACACTGTAGCCATGTTGTCTTCAGCCTGCCATTTACCTGCATGGCAGATGAATATTTTGAATAAAATCTTTATTTGTGGCTTTTATTTTTTGTTTTACTGGTTTTTTAGAGTGCAGCACGTTTGCCCGGCGCTGCGCTTAAACATCAGAGATCAAGGGGAAAAAATTACTTTTTATTATTTTGCAACATATAAAAATGCCAATGGCTGTATATTTGCCCACTGGCATGCTTCCTCAACTGGATGCATCCTTTATTTGGAGCTGTCATAGCTCTGTTTTTCTGTTTGCAGAACGGTACTCAGTTGCCAACCGAGTACATTTCTGCAAATAACACTACTCTTACTCAGACAGGTTAGTGTTTTCTGGATCGCACATTTACCTCATTTGCAAAGCTTTCAGCAGCAAATTAGGCAATTTGCATAAACTTACCCTGTCCGTGCAAGAGTCATTTTAGGAGCTCTCTTGCATGCCCCTGCCGGCTGTTCCTGGATCGCTCGGCAGACATGTTGGCTGTCTGGAGTCTTACTCTATTCTTAGACTCCGTGCAAGCCTTTGTGAATCCGGCCCAATAACTTTGTTTTCTATGAAGGCAAGTACTATAAACAGATCAGTGGCATCATCATGGGGGTTGGCATGTGCTCCCTTGTTTGCAAACTTGGTTTTATTGAACTGGGAGCAGAATGTGTTCAGTTCAGCACATTATTCTAAAATGCTAGTGTACTATGCTTTTTGAATGACATTTGTATTCTTTGTAGAGGTACAAGGGATGAACGGGATAATTTTATTACCTATATAAACCAAACCACATAATATCTGAGATTTACTTACAATGTTGGGACAGTGGAAATAAACTTCTTGGATGCAAAATTAATGAAAGATTTGGTTAACCACAAATTTAAATCCAAGCTTTATAGAAAGAGTCATTTTAGTAATTTTTATCTACACAAGTAACCATCCCTTCCATCAGAAGGGAAGTATAATTAAAGGGACAATGGTATGTATTGCCTGTATGGCATCTAATGTAGAAGACTTAGAACAGGAACTTAATTTTGTGGCCCAGATGTAAATTGACCGGGACTATCCAGAACCAATGGTTAATAAAATGAGAGAGGAAATTCAAAGGCGATGGAATGCCAGATATATCCCATTGCTTGGTTCCTCTGATTTAGTTGAAAGGCCTAATAAAGAGGGCCATGACAGCTCTGCTATACAGGACCTGCAGACAACAGATGGTAGGAGCACCACCCCAAGTAGACCTAAACACAAGGCCCTTGACCCTTAAGTACGGTTCTAACACCAAGGAAATTAAAAGAATTATACAGAAATACAGTGGTACAGCAGTAGCATTGTTGCCTCACAGCAAGAGGTTCTCCTGTTCGATTCTCGGCTGGAGTGCCTTCTGTGTGAAGTCTGCATGTCCTCCCCGTGGTCGAGTGGCCTCCGAAAGACATGTGTGAATGGGCATGCCCTCGCTGAAGTTTGGGCATCAGGCTGGCAACTCAGCACCATAAATCTACTGCCAATCATTAGCAGACCAGAGTTCCACTGTGGTGACCCCTAACCAGGAAAAGACAAACAAACTGGCATATTTTTTCCACAATGCCCAACAGACCTGATGTTTTATCCAGGCTCCTGCTTTTTGGCTACAAAAGAGGGCCCAATATCAAAACTTTACATGAAGGGAATACTAAGAAGCAGAATGACAGGAACCCACCTAGGAAAGTGGGGACCTGTAAGTGTGGGATGTGCAATCAATGTAAATGCATGGCTCACAGACAAGAAATCCAAATAAGTACTATACAGAGTTCTTTAATAGTTAAAAACTATTTCAATTGTACATCTAAATGGGTGGTCTACTTAGAGTTCTATCAAGTGTGTTCAGCCTATTATGTGGGGAAACTGGAGATAGTATTAAAAACTAGCGTCTATGAACACCATTATGAAATTTCACACTGCATTGAAACTGTTAGAAAAATATGTATTTAAATATATGTGAAATGCTAGTTTAAAAGCAAGGTAGTTTATAATGCATTTTATTCTATTAATCATATAACAGAAGGGATAAAATTCATGTGTAAATGCAAGTAGCTTCTGAAACTGCAGTGTGCTTTGACCCCTGACCCTGGCAGTTGCCAGCTCAGCAAGCTTAATGTTATGCTTTTCATAAGTGATTATCTGCTGGGTCAGGAAATTAAAATGTGTAAATCTTCCGCTTCTTCCTGATAAGATAACTTGCCCTTGTAAATAATTAAATCTTCCTTTCCTGATGTAGTAATTTGTCCCTGTAAGATAAGAACACAGCTGGTGGGAAAGTGAAACAGTAAACAAAGAGGTGAATTTAAAGTCTGAATCTGCTATTGTATTCAAAATGATATGAGACCTTTAAGAAGTAGCTTTACAGAAAGACATTATGACTGGCCAGCTGGATAGCAAGGCCGTATTGTATCTAAAGGAAAAGTTTTTTTTAAATGTACTGCATCAGCATTTTTAGATGAATAGAATACTGTTAGTAAAAGTGATGTAGATGCCTTGTGACTAACCACTTCCGTAAGGTGGGCATAACTTGAATGCAAACACTATAAAATATTCTGTACTTCCTGCATCATGTCAGACAAAATTCTGTACTTGTATGGTTTTTTGCCTCCTGGTGTACACTAGTAAACTTTTGAATCTGAACCTCCTGTGTATTGAATTCTGAATTTTATTTAACAGTTTGGTCCTTCGAGCCAGATTTCCCTTGGTAAGCTGCAGATCAGAGCGTATCGGTGGTCGAATACTGCACAGGAGAAGTTACCGAAATGGTTCTTCTTGAGTGAAAAGACCTCCGACTGAATTGTTGTGTGTAAAGAGGCTGGCCACTTTCTGATCTGTGGCCGAAGAGCGGAATTTGACCATTTTCAAGACCAGGAGGCTCAGGTAGGAAGAATTTGCCTTTTTTTTGTTTTAGATCAGGGACTAGGTTACAGTATATTATTGTCAAGATTTGTTTTGCAGATCAGGGACAAAAGGAAGTACTGTATATTTGGTCATGGATCAGGGTAACAGAATAAGGTAGACAGTTATTCTAGATAAACTGTAAACAGGAACTAAGAATTTGATATCACATGATAAAAAAGGGTTACGTAACATTTTCTTTGACATGGGTAATCAGTGCACTAAAACCTCGCGAGATCCGCCCCTAACCGAAGACGCAAAATACATGCAATTACAGCGTGCTGATAATGTTAGGTATTATACGAAATGGGTTAACAAATATGAATTTGATGGTAAACTAGATAAACTTACACTAGTTAAACTCCTTAAACAGCTTAAATCTGATGCAGAAGGTCAGGAAAAAAGCAACGCCAACTAGGCATACCTCAAGCACACAGGTGGATTGAGGAAGCAAATCGTAGGGAACAGAAGCTTAAAAATTCAAAAACATTATTTTTAGATAAAGAGGATAATAACTTGGTAATAGCTACAGCTCCTCCTCCTCCTCCCTTACCCTCTCCCTTACCCTTTTCATGATATGAAGCGAGTGGACAGGCTGGTCCGCCTCCGTGTTATCCTGAAGTTTCAGTAAGACCACAACCATTTGTTAGAGATCCTATTGAGACTAGGTCTCGAACACGTAAAACATATAGGGACACAGAATCATACCAAATAGAGAGAAATTTACAGGATGAGAGTGAGGAAGAAATATGCCCACTTATAGAAGTTCCAAATCCTCAGGCAGGACAGGAAGGGCAGGATCCAACACTCTTAGTATATAGACCATGGACACCGGAAGATATCCGGAAGGCTACTGAGGGAATCCCCCATCCGAAAGTTAATTTTACGAAATTTTTAATAGATTTACAAGGCATGAGGTTAAGTTATCACTTGAATGGGGAAGAAGTAGAAAAAGTAGTAAGACAAATTATAGGTCCAGATTGGCACATGATTTGTGGCACCTAGAATCCTCATAATGCAGAACTTAGGCCACTCCCACATAGTGACGCAGAGTTAGACAACAGAGTGAAAGGTCTGACAGACCGAATCTCTGAGAAATGGAAACCCAGAGCAGACTGGACTTGCATTAATCAATGCATACAACAGGAAAATGAGACAATAGATGGATACTATGCTAGATTATTAGAATGTTTTAATAATCATGTCAATTCCTGAGAACCAAACAAATGATTCCCCGTTTGAACAACAATTAAAAAATGCATTTTTGAAAGGTTGCATTGCACCTATTAGTAGCTTCATTACGAAGCATATGATAGACCATCGAACAGGGAGGCTACAAGCCTTACTTGAATACGCTAGACATGCTGAAAGACATTTTAATAGTAAAAAGAAAAAGAAGGCGAAGTCTTCACTGCTGAAGACGGAGCTGAAGTATTTGTGTTACAGTCAGGTAAAAAGGGCAAGAAGAATGCCCAGGGAAACAAACAGTCTGACAAACGATCAGAAGATTTTGAAGAGAGGAAAAAGAGAGGTGAATGCTTCAAGTGCGGGAAAAAAGGGCATCTAGCAAGGGATTGTAGGCAAAACAAAAAGGTAATTACAGAAGATAAAGGAGATGAGGACTGACTATATGATAGTGAGGATACATCATATGAAAGTCAGGAATCACCAGTAACAGCTAGAATAGAAAAGACAAATGCCAATGTAGTAGAAGGGACAGAGGAAGTACAAATTGACTTAGATGAAAATGGAAATGAAATTTTAGATTTAGCATTGTTGAGCCTGGAGCTCTACCTAGCAGATACAAAACCGGAAGTGACACTTCTGGTGGAGGGAAGGGAAGTCAAATTCCTGTGTGACTCAGGAGCGTCACGGACTTTGATACACCCCTCCAAGTTACCAGAACATTACGAATCACCTGATTATATATTAGTAAAAGCAGCAAACAGGCAGCTATACAAGGAGCCACTCTCCCATGATATAGCAATAGCTGACCCTGTTTCAGGTATGACCCAGAGAAGTAAAATAGTTGTTTCTGCAAAGTGTCCAGTAAACCTATTAGGCAGGGACCTTATGCAGATATTTGGCATAGCAGTAGTTCCAACTGTACAAGGTATGGAGGCACAGAGACAAATGGATACCTTTGTAGTGCTATCGGAGGGTGAAACCTTTTATTGGTGCAGCCAGGACCTAGTCACGACTGGTCCAGGGGCAGTGACTGAGGAGCTGATGAATGTAGCCATCAGTAAAGCCCCCTCCCTTGACACTGATCGACAGCATTTGTTACACTGTACTCTATACTACTGTACTACACCAGGACCTGATAGAGAGTATGAGCAAGAACTGTTTAGAAATCGTGCAGCTAGATTGGTTTTGCGTACTTTGTACTGGGATACAGAGGGGGACAGTGTAGTTAGCTGTTCATTACCTCAAGAATTCCTTGCATTGTATAGATCAAATCGGTTGCCACATGTCAGCCTGACAAAGAACAAAAGTGTTAAATGGGCAGATTTAGGAGAAAAAGTAACAAGATGGGAGAAACAGACTGATTTAGAACTATCAGAACAAGGGATACAAAAACAAAAACTGAATTGGTTGACACAGACACATCCAGCTGTACACTTGCAATCTAGCAAGGACAGCTGATTAGCATTTTTATTAGAAGAAGAAGAAAAGGCCTTGTGTGAAATTCCAACAACTCTGTGGTCAACAGGCAAGTCAGATGTAGGACTTATTCGAACAGCAGGACCAGTTACAATTACCACAAAGTCAGGTTTTAGACCACAGAAAAAACAATACCCTTTGATAAAGGATGCAGAAATAGGAATTAAGCCTATAATAGCAGCATTACTCAAAGAAGGAGTACTGGTAGAATCTCCTGATTCACCATGTAATACACCCCTATTTCCTGTTAAAAAAGCAAACTGGGAATGGCGGATGGTACAAGATTTACAAGCTGTAAATAATGCAGTAATACCTAGAGCACCTACGGTGCCAGACCCACATACCTTGTTAAATGATTTAGAACTGCAACAGAAGTATTTCTCTGTGGTAGATATTAGCAATGCTTTCTTTTCCAATACCTATACATCCTGATAGTCAATATTGGTTTGCATTTACATTTCAGGGTAAAAGGTATACGTATACTCAACTACCACAGAGATATTGTGAGAGCCCAACAATTTTTGCACAAGAAATGGCTAGCAACCTGGCAGGATTTACCCCACCGGGAGGTAGTCAAATTCTACTTTATGTAGATGACATCTTGCTAGCAGCCCCCACCCAGCAACAGTGCAGGGAGGATACAGTAGCATTATTGAAATTTTTAGCAATACAAGGACACAAAGTAAACAAAAGTAAGTTACAACTTTGGAGAAAACAAGTTAGATACTTGGGATATGTAATATCCAATGAAGGTAGAATACTAGATGAAGAAAGAAAAACAGCAATTTTGCAAGCACCCAAGCCAACGACCAAGAAAGAAATGATGTCTTTCTTAGGTACAACTAATTTTTGTCGGAGCTGGATACCAAATTATGCTTTGGAATCTGCTCCACTGACTGACTTGATATATAAGACACCAATGGCAGCACAAGACATTTTACAATGGACAACAGAAGCAGAAACGGTTTTCTGCAGGTTGAAGCAGTTGATAGCTTCTTCATTCGTTTTAGGACTTCCAAATTATCACAAACGGTTCTTTCAGACCGTAGATTGTAAGCAAGGGTACATGACGTCAGTATTGACGCAACAACATGGGGACAAGCAACACCCCATAGCTTACTATTCATCACAGTTAGACCCAGTGGTGCGATCTTCGCCGCACTGTGTACAAGCAGTAGTTGCAGCCGCAATGGTAGTACAGGCTTCGGCCTCAGTGGTGTTATTCCACCCTCTCACATTGAGAGTGCCTCATGCAGTTGCAATAATTTTACTGCAAGAGAAAGTGGCATACCTTTCTCCTGCTAGACATCTTTCATGTATGACTATACTGCTGAGTCAACCTCATATGACAATTGAACGATGTACGACATTGAATCCATCAACATTACTTCCAACTCCTGCGGAGGGCACACCACACAGCTGCCTCCAGGAAATTGAACAGTTAGCTTTACCTAGATAAGATCTTACAGATATGCCCTTGGATAATGCCGAGGTGACATATTATGTGGACGGCTCATGCAGAAGGGGTCCTACAGGGAAGAATCTGGTGGGATATGCAGTAGTTACAGACAGTGAAATTTTAGAAGCTCAGTCCTTACCACACAACTTGTCTGCACAAGCTGCAGAGTTGATAGCTTTGACGAGAGCATGTACTTTAGCAAAAAATAAGTGTGTAAACATATATACTGACAGTCAGTATGCTTTTTCTACAGTACATGTATTTCCACAACAATGGAAAAATAGAGGAATGATAACATCCAGTGGAAAACCTATTAATCATTCGCAATTTATTTTGGAGTTATTAGAAACTATTCAGTTACCTACCAAAGTAGCTATTTGTAAATGTGTAGCTCATACAAAACAACAGGATAAGATTTCAAAAGGCAATGCACGAGCTGATGCAGCTGCAAAGCAAGCAGCCTTAGACTCAGAAACTTTACTTTTAAATGAGGAATTACAACCCTCTTAGATTTTAGATTTAGACATGTTAAAAACAATGCAGATGCTTACTACAAAAGCAGAAAAACAAAAATGGGTAAAACGAGGTGCAATTCTTGGGAATGGACTGTACATTTCCAAAGAAAGAAAACCGATATTGCCGTCTAATTTATTTAGATATGCAGCTTTGTTGAGCCATGGGCAGAGCCGTGTCTCAACAGGGGGGATGGTACAGTTAGTAAATCAAATATTCCAAACATATGGATACATAAACTACACAAAACAATTTTGTGCAGCTTGTCATACTTGTAACAAGCACCATGCACAAGGAGCATTTAAAACCACGCAAGGAAGTTTTCCTATACCACCATACCCGTTCCATACTATCTGTATGGATTTCATAGAACTGAATAAATGTGAAGGGAAGATGTTTTGTTTAGTTATTGTAGACCTGTTTTCTAAATGGGTAGAAGCTTTTCCAACCAAAAATCCAGATGCAGCAACAGTGGCAAAAGCCCTGATAAAAGAAGTAATCCCTAGATTTGGCATTCCGGAGAGGATTTATAGTGACAATGGCACACATTTTGTGAATCAGACGATTCACCAGCTTTGGATATTTTTTGGTATCTCCTTAAAGAACCATTGTGCCTACCACCCACAGTCAGCAGGACTGGTGGAAAGGTACAATGGTACCCTAAAAAGTAAACTTAGGAAGCTATTAGAGGAGACCCAAAAGAATTGGATATACTGTCTGCCTTTAGCTCTGCTGAATATGAGAACGGTTCCAAATGTAAAGGGTTTGACTCCCTTTGAAATGTTTTTTGGGAGAGCATATTATGTGCCTCAGTGGAAAGCTCTCATGCCTGCAGAGCAAGAGGCTGACAGTTCGTTAGCAGAATATATGAAGAAATTGTTAACGAATAAGTCTGTTTTGCAGTTTAAATCTTTTTCAGATAAGGAACAGACCAGACCGGTGGAAGCAGTCGTGGGCCCAGGAAGTTGGGTCTGGCTGAAAGTGACGAAAAGGAAAAACTGGGCGAGTCCAAAGTGGGAAGGTCCATACCAGGTTTTGTTGGCAACGCCTAATGCAGTTAGAGTGGCCGAGAGGACGTCCTGGGTTCATTTAACGCATTGTAAACTGGAAGAACTTTCAACTTGATAAAAACTTTGTGACTGATACGCAACCAAACCGAGATGGCCAAAAACAAAGTGAATAGAAGTTTAGATCAACCCCAGAGATGTTGCATAATTATTTTGTTGTGTGTACATTTATTAACTGTAATTGTGATAATTTTCCTCTTGCTGTGGTTTATCCTACACACAACCACACAAGTGAAAGTGGGAAGGCATGATGAAACGTCTATAGACTGGCATCCAAATTTTAACACATACCTGGCCATGAAACATGTGTATGCAGAGACTATGAACATTTCAAATTGCTGGGTTTGTACAGCTATACCAACAGCTTATGGAGGACTGATAATGTCCGCTGTCCCTTTGGGGATAAATGAGACTTGGGAGAATTTACTTTTCGACACAGGAACTGTGAGATCACAGGACAAAATAGCTTTATTTTTACCTGTTACACAAAAGGGAATTGTGTGTTTTTAAAACGATACCTCCAAGTAGGATGGAGTAATTGTAATATTACGATATCCTACAAGTGTTACATTAAAGTTAAAAGTGGAGGTACTGTTTGTAATACTAACTATGATTCATATTTGAGCACAATGAAAACAACATTGAATGAAGTACGACAAAATCCAGTTTTGTTTAAACAATTGTCAGTTATAGATCAGAAAATGTTTCATGCAGAGCTGATGCGTATTACTACTAAAGTAGAAAACTGTTATTTTATTTGTGGGAAAAAGGCATATAAATGGTTACCTGAGAATTGGTCCGGCAGTTGTTTTTTGGGCTATCTGGTTCCAGCAATAAGACATACTGCAGAATTACCTTTGGGTAAGATACGAAACGTAAGGGAAATAGCTTGAAAATCTGAAGATCCAGTTAAGAAACCTGTGAATCCAGCTGGGAAGATCGAAGCTGGTTGGAAAGACCATAATTCAGTAAAAGACAAAAGTGAATTGACTCATATGGACTTGAGTGACAGTGTTATATCCTGGGCAGGAATACTCCCAGCTTATGGAGCAGTCAAATCGATCTGGGAGTTGAGGAAGTTGTCGAAACTTCTCGAAGTAATGAGTAATGCAACTTTTTCCGCCCTAGAATTGGTGACTGATAAACTGAATGCAATGAGAACTACTGTGCTACAAAATCGGATGGCTCTTGACTTCACCATAGCGGCGAGAGGTGGTACGTGCGTGCTTATCAAAGAAGAATGCTGTGCTTTCATCCCTGACAATCGCCATGAGATAAATAATCACCTAGAGGTAATTCAGCAAGTATCAGCCATGACTGAACCAGGCCTAAACCCACTGACGGACTTCTTCCAGAATCTGTTTGGGGGGTGGGGTTCCATCCTAATGAACATTCTAATTGCTATTTGTGTGGGTATACTCCTAATAGGAGCATGTGTTTGCTGTGGAATTCCCTCCATGAAAAGATTAATCAAAGATTTTGTTGATGCATCTGTTACTGAAACTTTCTACCAAGATATTGAAATTGAAAGATTGATTTCAGATGACGCTTTTTCTGAAGTATAGATTAAATGACTCACCTAGCTGAAAATCCTGAGTGGGAAAGGCTAGGAGATGAAATGACACTATGCGTACTTCAAAATAGAATAAAAAGTATTAATAGGGGGAAAATGTTAGAAAAATATGTATTTAAATATATGTGAAATGCTAGTTTATAAGCAAGGTAGTTTATAATGCATTTTATTCTATTAATCATATAACAGAAGGGATAAAATTCATGTGTAAATGCAAGTAGCTTCTGAAACTGCAGTGTGCTTTGACCCCTGACCCTGACAGCTGCCAGCTCAGCAAGCTTAATGTTATGCTTTTCATAAGTGATTATCTGCTGGGTCAGGAAATTAAAATGTGTAAATCTTCCGCTTCTTCCTGATAAGATAACTTGCCCTTGTAAATAATTAAATCTTCCTTTCCTGATGTAGTAATTTGTCCTTGTAAGATAAGAACACAGCTGGTGGGAAAGTGAAACAGTGAACAAAGAGGTGAATTTAAAGTCTGAATCTGCTATTGTATTCGAACTGATATGAGACCTTTAAGAAGTAGCTTTACAGAAAGACATTATGACTAGCCAGCTGGATAGCAAGGCCATATTGTATCTAAAGGAAAAGTTTTTTTTTAAATGTACTGCATCAGCATTTTTAGATGAATAGAATACTGTTAGTAAAAGTGATGTAGATGCCTTGTGACTAACCACGTCAGTAAGGTGGGCATAACTTGAATGCAAACACTATAAAATTTTCTGTACTTCCTGCATCATGTCAGACAAAATTCTGTACTTGTATGGTATTTTGCCTCCTGGTGTACACTAGTAAACTTTTGAATCTGAACCTCCTGTGTATTGAATTCTGAATTTTATTTAACAGAAACCAATGCACTTTACAAGCATTTGAAAGGCTGCCCTAGTGGGAGATTTTTATTCTGGCTGTTAGAGCTGGTTGAACCAAGCCCAAGGGGTGGAAATGGGAAACCCCATGGAGTATTGTGAATTGTTATGGCAACTGCAGTAAAATGCAAGGACACCCCCAGGACATAATGGGCATGTTTCTGTTGGTCCTCTATTAAAAACGAAAATGTGTATAAACAGATGTTTTGAAATGATTTTATGAACTAGTAAAAAGTGTGTTTATATATTACATAATATCTATTTTAAAACATGTACTTTAATTTATATTACCTTGCTGGTAAGTTTGTATCAATTTTAACATGATTATGTTTTGTATAAGCAGGACATTATGTATTTTTTTAAAGAGGAAAATTATGTATTTTTTAACAGCAGGAAATTATGTTCTATGCCTGCACCATGTTTAGTATAACTTCAGTGGAAAACAGAGCGACTTTATTCTGATGAAGTCTTCCAGGAAGATGAAAGAGCTAAATCTTCTAACTTTGTGAAATAAAATAGGAGAAAAACTGTTGTTTGTGCCATTGCTGAAGGTGTTTTTTTCTGGATTTGGAGCTGGTTCCAGGGTTTACTTTATTTATCTATCCTGGAATTTGACACTACTTGTGAGTTAAATTAAAATTTTCATTTTTTTTTCCTTAGGGAGGAAAGTGTAGTACTATACTACAGATCCCTGACAGTTCTGATTGCACAATGTCAAATAGCATGCAAATGATGAAGAGGGCAAAATACAATAAAGGTTCTGAAATGGGAAAAAATATAAAACAGGTAGTTAATTGTACACTTTTGATAGTTCCTCAAATTTGTTGTGTTTCAACTTGAACATATTCTCATTTAACATCACTATGTCCATACAGACTATGTCATCTGTGGATTAGAACCTCAGAACACCATTACATTCACAAGATACAGATCAGATTCATAGCAGTATGTGCCATACACAACGCATACTGTGAAAATAACAAAGAGGTTAGCTATATGCAATATATGACATACTATCAATTAACATAGCAGGTGCAACAGCAACAATTCCTGACCTTTGTCCTTGCAGTTAGATATGTGCATGGCTGTGATACTGCAAAAAGGGAAAATAAATCTTTCCTCACACAATATAAAAATTTGTGTACACTGCACCTCTTTGCTTTTCTTTATTTTGTGAATATCATTACTATATCTATGCTCCCATCAAAAGACTGTTATATGCTTTGCCTTACATTTGATATATGTTTCAATGAGGAATGTGCCTCCTTAGAATTACAGGCACAATTGTATTCAGAGGCATTAACTTTACTCAGAAACAATTTATCACAATGTTAGGAATGTTGTTCTTCTAAATCAGTCAGTGGTTGTCACAATGTTTCTCATAAGGTCTTCTCCCTGACAAACCCTGATTGATACTGCAGTGAGATTAATCATTTACACTTGCAGCACATAGCAGGTAACACTTCTCAGTGATTTTCCTCGCAGAGGTAGGGAGTGTGCATTCAATTGTTTAGGTCCTAATATTATGTGTACATTCCCTGCATTTAGTACAGATTGTGGAGTACATGAATGCTAATGAGGTTAGTCTCTTCAGCATTGCTGAGAGGGCTGAATTTGCACTATATAAAGGAAATCTTGTGTCTAATAAACTTGTAGCATAGTAGAGGAAACTGTTTGGATCCAGATAAGTCAATGTTACTACTTACTCCTACTTGTTTTGCAAACTTTCTACTTACACAACTGACTTGCTACAAGGGTAGGTTGCTGTTATAAACATATTTATATATTTAAAACTTGTTTATGGTTTGCATTTCACAATACAAGTATTGCTATACTGTCTGCATTATTCTCAGTAACTGTTTTTGTAAGAATGCACACCACAATTATTTCTTGACCATAGAGTATTCTTTTTCCTAATGCTGACATTTTAATGGGAATTTTCAATCTTGGAAGCTGACAACTTTGTTCAGAAGACTTTTGTAGTAATTATTACCAATGTCAAAGATTTTTGTATTAGTAGTAGTGATAATTTTATTAAGGCTTTCTAATGTCTACATTGCTGACCTTCTCTGAAGTGCATATCACAAAAAAGTGCTAAGCATCTTTTCTTAATAGGAATATAATTATTATTTATGTTGCAATATATTACACAATGGCAGAAATGTTCGTCCTACTGTGAATCTTTTATCCAACTTTGTTATTTGTTTTGCATTTGGGGAGAGGGAAATCTGTTATTAAACTGTGTGTACTCATATAAAGCCTTCCATTTTTCATGTGTATTGTGTGTGATGGATGGATACATTCATATAAACAAATTGATGTATTTGAACTTTACTTATGGATTGCATTTCACAATACAAATATTGCTGTACTGTCTGCATTATTCTCATCTGATGTTAGCATGGGCATGCATGCCACCATCATTTCTTGATCATGCAGTATTTTCCTATCTAATGATGATGGTTTAATGGTAATTTTCTATCTAGAAAGCTGATCACTTTGTTCAAAAGACTGTTATATTAACTATTAACAAGATCATGGGTTCTGGCATTAATAGCATTGACAATATTGTTAAGTCTCAGATGAGTACTTAGCTGACCTCCACAGATTTGCGCATCAGACTGTTGTTTGTGCATTAACCCATTTTTCTTTGACAGGTGTACAATTATTTTTTAATGTTGCAATGTACTACAGAGTGACAGAAATGCTAGTCCTGGTATGAATTTGTAATCAAGTTCTTTGCTTTGCAGTTGGTGGGGGACTCTATTAAGTTGTGTGTACTGATATGAAGCCGTAGTTTTTCATGTATTTTGTATATGATGGTTGGGTGAATTTATATTCATTCTATTTAACCATCTTTTGTTTTTGTACTTTTGGATTTCTATTTCGTATTATGTTTCCTGTCATATAGGGCTATGAAACCCTAGACATCTGCACCCTGTAAACATCCATACCCAGACGGAGAGAATTAAGTGATCATTCAAGCCCTATGTAGCCCTGTGTCATTCCAAGACAGAGTTAGGGGTGACAAGTCCTCCCATGACTGTGTCTGGGAGTAGGTAGTGAATGGTGTGAATGTGATGATAAGCCATGGTCATAGATATTCCAAAATAAGACATAGATTCAGTGACATGATTACAGCAGCCAGATATCATGCAGTTGTAGTAGCCTATGAATATATGCCTGTAGGGAGGGGGGGTTATCCTCATACTGAGCCACCACTGACTGAAACAAAGGAGTTCCTGTCCATTCTCAGATATACTGACAGCTCAGCACATGGTTCACACAAAATTTTTGATGTTGGAGTTGATCTGAAAGACAACTTAAGTATGTCTACTGCAGAAATGCCAGGTATACCATTTAAATAAATAATTGTCAGTGCATACATACTGTATATGTTTGTATGTCATATATATATATATATATATATATATATATATGTGTGTGTGTGTGTGTGTGTGTGTGTGTGTGTGTGTGTGTGTGTGTGTGTCTGTATATCTATATTTATATCTATATATCTATGGCTATATATATATATATATATATATATATATATATATATATATATATATATATATATATATATACACATATAGAAAGAGGGTAAGGCTGGGAGTAGAGAGTAGTCCAGTGAATAGTAACAATTTCTAAGAGAAGTGTCTTATTCTGCAACTGTAAATGCAATTCTCTTCTGTTTCTTCTGTCATTTGCTTGGTGGTGTTTATCATCACTGTTTAATTTCTCTTTTCATATGTAGGGACATCTGGCTCTGCCATTATATTACCAAAAGATAGATGCATGTGTAAATTAAAAGTTATTTGACTTCATTGCATTAGCATCCTTTAAGTTGTAAGATACATTTCATGTAAAATAGTTTTGATTGTTGTTTTTTTCTCTTTTTTCCTTATATGTTGTCAAAGCCAGGGCACTGTGGAATTCCTGCCACCTGATGTCAGACTATTGTTAGCCTATGATGTTGATGGCGGTGATGATGAGGCACAGTCTGGGGTTGCGGAAGGTCAGTTTGACATTGAGGTTGTGCCTCCAACATCTCCTACCTCTATTCTGGACACAGTCAGCATGCTTACTTATACCCATGACACAGTGACCTCAGACATAGGACAGGTTGCGGTTGACACAGTTGATCAAGGTCATGTAGTTGCTGAGCTGGTTGAGTCTTCTCATAGTTATCATGAGCATGAGGTACCACACAGGAAGGTTGTTAGAGATGCTCAGAGGGGTCCTGTTGTCTATCCTGCTCCTGATATTGGTGTGCCAGTTGATGCCACATGATGTCTGTGTAGCTCTGTCATACAAGTACAGGCATGTTCCATAAGGGCCTCAGAAGAAACAGTGTGGGCACTAAACATTGTGCATTCTGATGTGCAGGGATGCCTGAACTGTGTGGGTGACTCCTTGGAGAGGATGAATAACACACTGGATCAGGCACTGTAATTATAGAGCTGCTACATCATCCAGTGTTAGCCAACATGGCTGTGTAAGATCCCACTCCCATAGTGGTATTACTTCCACTGTTCCATCTGTGACTGCAATGTACACACCCAGACATGGTAGGCTACATGGTTATGGTCTTTGATGCAGTTGTGATGACAGCTCATCTAGCAGACATCGGTCATGGTCAGGTAGCACTGCAAATTGTAGCAAGAGCCATGGAACTAGCAGTGCATCTCTTGGTAGAGATAGTTCTTACGGTTAGGTGTAGTGACTGAACTGACTATTCTACCATGCATGGGTCACCCTATCCAATATGTTAAGATATAGTGCTAGAACAGTGCTTGATTGCGTTCATGCAGATACACAGACACTCAACAAATATTTGCCCATACAACCTCACACACACACACACACACACACACACACACACACACACACACACACACACACACACACACACACCTTATCTAAGTACTGTTGACTGTTAAATATATTTTGCTACTGGTCTTGCAAATTGGATACTTAAGGAATTAATTTTTGTTTTACTTGCACACACTCACTTCTTTGGTGTCAGGCTTGTCCTCCTGCCCCCCTCCCACCATGTGCAAACGATGATGACTGTGCTCTGCCCTGCTCTTTGCACATTTTTTTGTGACTTTAGGTTGCATATATGTCTGATGTACAGAGTGGAATGCTAACTCTTGCATACGCAGAACCTTCCTTTAATGAAACTGCATTGCAGGATAAATGTTTTTATTTATAGTTCATAATTAGATGTGTATGATTGCTTTTGTAATTGTTGAACCTCACTATTTGTGTGTTACTGTTGCACTGCAAATGATGCTACCCTTTTCCTGCTTGCTGGTCTATATACAGTGGTCATATGAAAGGCTTAATGCACATTAGTGGGCAAAATCAATAGCTGTCTACTGCAAGCATCAGTCGTAAGTATGGTATTACTGACATTACTGTACACCTGGAGCATGTATCAACTTAGGGGCATATAAAAATTTACATAACACAGTAATCATTTACACATCTGCATTGTTTCTTCTAACAGGTTCCAAACTTACCTTGGCAATAATGCAAATGTGAGAACTCTCTCTAAGGATGGGGGGGGGGGGGGTTGCCTGTGTCTGATGCTAAACAAATACAATCGTTATTTATTTATCATTTTTATTTATTTATTTTACATTTGTTTACCAGGAAAGTCCAACTGGGACAGACCCTATTTTCAGCAGAGGCCTGGTGAGAAATGCCCCAGATGCATGTCTTTGGAATGTGGGAGGGAACCAGAGCATCCAGAGGAAACCCACACAAATGCAAGGAGAGCATACAGACTCTGCACAGAAGGCATACCAGCTGAGAACTGAACCAGGGAACCTCTTGCTGTGAAGCAACAATGCTAATCTTAGATACCTGTCAAATCTTCGAACACTCAAAATTTCAAACGTTACATGGCCGAGACCAAACGTTCGAAATTTTGAGTGCTTGAAGATAGACTTTCAACGGTACCGTACAGTGCAGATAGGGAGAATTTTCCTTTTCTGCACTGAAGTGCGGTCTCGGAGTTGGTATATTTAAGTAGGGGGTGTGTGGGGTGTGCAGGGGGGCTTGCCCCCCCTGCCTACACTGTTAAAGTGTTTTTTCTGTGTTTTCTTTTTTTTTTTTTATGTTTGAACATCCAAATGTCGAACATTTGGTCACGACCATGTAATGCTCGACATTTTGGATGTTCGAACATTTAACATAGACCCCTAATCGCTGCACCACTACACCACTCCACCTCCTTACTGGCATTACATGGTTAAGCAGTGGTTGTGCATTTTTCCTGGCATCATTTTTAATATCTGTATGTGCTAAGGATTCTTTCTTTTAGGTATTCAGTGTATGTGCTACCCTTTGCCTCTTAAGCTATGACATATTGTGCATGCCTGTGTCTGATGGCAGCATCTACAGCTGGAAGTTCTTCCTCATACCCCCATCTGTATCTGTTGGAGTTGATACTGCCTGTGGCACTGGGAACTGTGATCCTCTTGTTGAAGCTGTCTCCTGGGAAAGACATTTCACAACAAGGAACAGACTACAAGTATTTAGGCAGACGTGGCTGGGTCATACTGCAAGGCACCTCCTGAGATGTCTAGACACCAGAACCTTGAGTTGAGCAAGACAAATACACATTCTATGTCATTTCTGTTTGAACATGAGTGTCATTGTATTCTGGCAGGTTGTGTGGGTTTCTCATGGGTGCCATGAGCTATGGTTCTGTGGCGTAACCTGCATCCCCCACTAGGTGCCTTTGTGGAAATTCACCCCTAGCAAATCTTGTGTACAACTCACAGATGTGCCATATGTGTCAGTCATGAAAGCTGCCTGGGTTACCTGCACAGACATTTAAATGATTCCTTGGGCATTACAGACAACCTAACAGTTCAGACAAGGATATCTTTTTTTGTTGGTGTGCCTCCTTACCTGTTCACCAGATGGGGCTTTTATTTCTATGTGTGTGCACTATATGGCCCCTAAACCTCAGGGAAGTGTGCTGAGGTGCCTGTTTTACCCTCAGGTCATTAAGTTTGGGGAAGTTAAGCTTGTGGCACTTGTGTGCCTGCATTATTTAAAATTCAAATATTTAGCATTGTATGCAGAGTAGGCTCCTGAAACTGAGAGACATAGAAGCTAAGAACCTTAGTTGCTCTGTTGGAGGAGATTGACTGCAACTGAACAAAAGAGAAGAGAAAAAAATGTATTGCATTTTAAATCTTCTTTTTAGTCTGGTATCCTTGCCTTCAAAATTTCCCCCCTTAATAATCTCAAGTGAGTTTTCTGGAGGTATCTCTCAAGAAATGAAGTCTGAACCAAAGATGAAATCTTTTGATATATTATGCCATAGCTTTTCAATACAGACTGCCTACATTACTTTTGACACTACCACATCTAAATTGGATACTCATTTTATGGGGCTACAAGACTAAACTCCATCTAAGGAGGTTTCTGTTCTGTCCACTTACTTTACATAGCGATTTTTAAAGTGTTGTGGTCTGTTACTACAGTGATCTTGTTGCTTTACAGGGAGGATTACAGCTTTTGTAAAGGCCAGACTATATATAATTACTCCTCTCTACAAATGCACAAAACCTCTCCCTTGGTTGGAGCCTGCAGCTCAGGTACACAGTAGGGTGCTCTTCTCCTTCTCAGAAAATCTGGTTAACAATAGCTCCTTCCCCATGGTGAGAAGCATCTACCTGTACTATTAATTTTTTACTTTAATAAGGATTGGCTAGAAGCACTAAGAACTGCCTTGAGCTTCTGAAATGCTTGCTCACAGGCTTTTTTACAGACAATCTTATCTGGTCTGTTTTTTACTGGAAAGTTGTGTAAGAGTAATAGCCATCATGCTATACTGGAAAACAAATTTCCTATAGTACTCTGGTGTCCCTAAGAAGGGGTGGGCCATGCCTGAATAGCCTCAACCTTGTCAGGTTATGTCCTTATCTTTCCACCATCTACTCTGTGACCCAGGTAAGATATGTCTGCCATCTCTACCTGACACTTATTACCCTTGATTATTAGCCCTGCCCTTTGCAGACTGCCCAACACTTCCCTAACATGTTGCAGATGTTCTGACTAAGACTGGGTATACATGGAAATGTAATTCAAATAAGCAAGGGCATAATCGCTTGAGTCTGCTTAGATGTAATCTACTAGCTTCTAGCTGAGTCATCATTTGCATCAAAAAACATTCTTTGTAAACTAATACAATCCAAATGGGGTCACAAACACTAGCCTCTTCCTGGCTGCAGATGTCAAGGGTACCTGCCAGTAACACATGATCAAATCAATAGTAATTTGATTATTAGCCTCACTTAGCTGCTCTAAGGCTTCATCTGTCCTGGGCATGTGGTAAGTATCAGACTCAGACTCTGTGTGATTGTTCAGTTTACTGTAGTCTACACAAAACCAGATTCTGTCAAGTATGTTTGGCACAAGCACCACTGATGAGCTCCAAACTCAATCTCTTAGCACAAGAAATTGGGACAGAGTGACAAATAATGGAGGGACAAAGGCCCAATAGGGGGAGATTTTAAACATAGCTCTTATAAAATTAGAAAGTTGACAGAACAACAGGTTTTGCAATAACATCTATTTTCTGAAGGATAAAAAGCCTGAAACTCAAATATCTGTTGTTAGTGACAGCAATCCTCAGTGATTTGCCAGAAAATCACAACTTTTATAAGGACCGGACCAAAAATATGAACAAATCTGGACATTCTGCAAAAATCTTGACAGTTGAGAGGTAATTTGGACTCCTGGGTTACTCCCATTCCTAACATGTCCTTCAGTTCCTCTTTCGTAGTTTGTCTATCAGGCACACTCTTAGGGGCTTGTGTGATGGATCATTGCAACATCAGAGGGGTACACCTTGGCTTACCAGTAAATATATCCCAAATTCCAGCAGTACCACTCAGATTTTTCAGAATCTGGCAAGGTATTAGTTCTGGGGAGAGGGTCACCCCATCCTCTGAGCTGTCAGATTGAGCATCAACAAGGAGGCCTACCTCCAAATCTCCCCCTGGCTCTTCCTGCAACTCACTGCACATGCTAAGTACCAAGGCTTCTCTGTCATGATAGGGCTTTATCATGATAACATGGTATAGTTTGTGCTTTTGCTTCTTGCCTGGCAATTTTATTATGTAGTTGATATCACTCACCATTTTTATAGCCGTGAAATGGCACTCCAGGTTGCCTACAACTTGTTGTGTCTTACCAAAATGAGTATCATCACCTGTTGCCCTTCAGAATGATCTCTAGTTTTGGCTGTCCTGTCACACCAGGCCTTTTGCTGCTGTGTATCTCTGTTAGGTGCTACTGGGTTATTTCTATCAGCTTTCTAGGCTATGTCCTGAAGTTTAAGATGAATTTCACAACAGGTTTCTAGTGGAAATAATACTTAGTCTCCCACTTATTACAAATTAAATCCTTCCCATGTGATGATATAGTAGCTGAAACGTGAAAAAACTGTGGATTTCTGGGGCACTTCCCTGTATGCAGAGAAAAGATGGGAAAGATACCCATCTCACTCCCTCATGAATTGGTCTGCAAATGATTTAAACTTGGTTTTCAGTGCAGAGTTAAACCTCTCCATCAGACCATCTGTCTGGGGATGTAGGGGACAGTCTTCAGGTATTTTACCCTACAGCACCTCCACAGACATGCAGCAGGTCTGATATAAAACTGGCACCACTAGCCATTCACATTTCCCTAAGAAACTGTACCCTGCTGAAAATGTCTTTCAAATAATTTGCTACTTTCTCTGTTTCAATGGAAGGCAGAGCCACCACTTTTGGGTACCTCGTGGCATAATCCACTACCACCAGAATATATGTCTTAACGGTGGACCTTGGAGTACTCAGAGGTCCCACAATGTCCATAGCTACTCCCTGAGACATTTCCTCAATAACAAGCAAAGAAATTTAAGTGGTTTTTCCTTGTCTCTAGGCTTACCAATCTTCTGGCACTGCTCACAGGTCCTGCAATATCTTGTAACACTCTTTACAGTGTGAAAATTCTGCATAAGCTGTATTTTGGTATGCATTATTCTCACATGGCTATGATCAAAAGTGCTAGTCTGTAAGCCCTGGGTACAGCCACCGGCTATGTTATTTCCCCTGCAGTCGACCCTCAGGGCTTCATTCTCTGTACAGCAATTCTTTGTCGTAGTATATGGACTCCCTCTGCTCTTGAGTATCAAAATCCTACTTAGATACTTGCCCTCAAGTCATGTAAGTAAGGTTTGTAAGCTGATCCTTACTGACCTTCACCAGCTTCCTTCCAAAGGAAGTCTGGTACCTCCTGCCAGGTGTGCCACAAATTCTGGCTAGCTACTTTCACTTATCTTTCCCCTAGAAGTATTACCTTTGAAAATAAGTACAGTACATTCAGCTGCTATGACTGAAGTCCTGATTCACTGAATCACTGCTACTGTCTCACATTACCAGCCCCAGAAGGAGGTATGGGCTCCAGCAAGGTTTATACCCTACTGCCTTCCCCTAAAATTGCCTCTGCCTGGTTGCCTGTAACAGCGTGCATATAATGTTCTATGCTGTCAAAATCATTTCTTATTAGGACATCAGAAGGAGTCCTTAAAGAAATCCACCTGCTTAATACCTTGTCCCTCTTTTCCAGTCCAAACAGAATCTGGCCAAAAGAACACATAAAGGTTTCCCACTCAGCTCATTACAACCTAGTGATCCCTCCAGTTGCTTCTGCAGTTAAATCCTACTGATGCCTCTAGGTGTCTAATACAACCTATTCATATGTGCATTACTTATTTCAAAACCATGATACATGCAACCTATTGAAATATTTTGTACTAAAGCTTACATAATGTGTAACACAGCTTCACTGATATTTGATCTCTGTCTAATGATACTTAAGAGATCTTAATTGTTGTTCCTATACTATGTATTTATATTGTCATAATGTTCATATTTTTCTAAATATTTTAACAGCTAAGTAATACTGACTTTACTGCTTAGCCTACTATGAAAACAGGATGGATCAGAAAAATGCTACTGGCAATATGTATGCATCTTGAACGGTTACTGAGGTATTGTAAGTTTTTCATAAAATATTACAAATGTTATATTTGCTGTCTTTATTATGACTTGCAAAATCTAGTTTAAGACCTAAGAATCTAAAGAACACTACAATGTAAAGTTCTGTTTATGCTGAAGAATTTGTCACTTATATTTCTTTATTAATCTGTTATGAATGCAAATATATGAACATTTGTTTGAAATGTGGGGTTATATTTTGATTTCATCACAAAGCTAAGGATGCATCCATTGGGGGTTGAGATTATAAACCTCCAGGGCTCCACTGGAGTAAATGAGTTAATTCGCTAACTGGAGTGGATTACCCAAGCAAGTGGTACTCCTGTCTGACCACTGCAAGTTTGACTATTGTTATGTCTGAGGCGATCTCCCTATTGACAATATAGGATCCAGATTTGGAGATGGTTTAGGTACAGCTATTGCCTGTAAACAACCCATCACTGTGATAGTGCTAGTATTGCTTGATGCTCCTGAATATTTTGTTCTGTCACCTACCTTAGTGGATGAGACTTTACATGCCCCATTTGTTTACATATGAAGCATCTTTCCCCAAAACTTGAGAGTCTGTACTCCAACCCGTGTCTTTCCTCTTGTAATGTGTAACTTACTGAAATGGCTTATGGTGTCCACCCATGGGTTTCTCTATGTCCATGTGCAGTGTTTGATCACTCCCATGCAGTGGCAACCTACTAGCATAATAAAGCTTACCTTTCCTCCTCATTTTCTCTCAGCAATATTACAGTCCCAGTCTGCCAACCAAATCCTCATGTCCTCAGGCATAGTACTAAGGACTTGTTCTCTGACCAAAAGACCTGCAATAATTTACGATATCATAACCTTAAATTCATTCACCGATCACTGAAATTAAGTACTGATTTCTGCAATATATTAAGTCACACTTTTATCTGCCTTTCTCCTGTATCTAAACTTCTTTCTTTACAACTGTAGTGTCCATTTAACACTGTTATAATTTAAGCAATCAGCATCATCACTGCATTTAAAACTTGCATGCATTATTTTGCCCCTGAGCAAGTGAGTTAAAAAAACACCCACTGCCCTTGGTCAACTTGGTGCTAACTACACATCCTCTCAAAAGCCTCGAAGAAAGCTATCTAAATCATCTACCTCTTTGTTCTGACTAAAAAATGTTATACTGAATTGGGCTTCTTGGACGTAACTGTCCCTGTCTCTGTGACTTACTTGTCTCTGTTATTTGTTATATGATGATAATCTCCTTTTTATGCTGGTGTTGCTTTTCTCTCTCCTCTCCCTCCCCTTCCTGCATTTGCTCAGATAACTGGACTTTCATATGCTTAATTTTAAGTGCCAGACTCTGTAATTCCATTTGGGCTTTAAAGATCTCTTGTTATGGAACTTATTTTCCTTTGCCTTCTTTTCTGCATATTTTATCCATGGTGCATTGCACACGAAGCTGTCACCATCTCTTCTCTGGATTAGCCTAGTGGATTCTTCTTTCTTTACATTCATTTGTCAGCTGTGCCATTGACATTTTAACATAATTGTCAGAAGAGCTCATTCTCTCTATGTTCCTAAATTAAGCTGACTGAAAATTAAAATATCTGCCATGCATAACCAAACCTCTGTATAGTTTACATTATGGTTGTAAGGGTTAATTCATACACTTTTGGTAATAAAGCTGCTTTAGGCTGAATAACTACAATTCCAAGATGCTCACCACTGGCCACCAAATGTAGTGTTGGACTGGCGCCACAGTCACCAAATGTGATGGAGAAATGGGCTGGTAACACTGCCCCCAATGTGAATGCAGGAAATGTCACCCACTGTGATGTCAGAATGTGTGGCAATAATGTGATCTCAGTCCCTCAAATGCCAACCAAGCTAAGCAGTCTAATCAGAGACTTGTGCCACGCAAGACTTACCCTCTTCTAATATAAACAATGGTGCAAAAAAATTATGTGTGTGTGTGTGAGTGTGTGTGTGTGTGTGTGTGTGTGTGTGTGTGAGTGTGTGTGTGTGTGTGTGTGTCTGTGTGTGTAATAAATAATGGATATCAGCCACAGGATCTTTAAGGGTAAATAATGGTTTGTTTAAATAATAATGAAAATAGTGCAAACATAGAGTAAAAATAAATGTAGGTCGGTATGCACAGGGAAATAAAACAACAGGTCATAAGAATATATAGGATGCATACAAAAAGACATATGTTCCAGATACATGAATTCTCTGGATATAGCTTGCTACAGAAGTGCCCTCATATGTTAGATAGCTTAATGAATAATGTTCGAGAAGATACCTTTTCCAGATGGATACTTTATATATAAAAGTCAAGACTGGATCTAATTCACAGAGTAGCACAGCACACGGTTCCTTACAATGACTTCAGTGCTCATCACATGCCCTCATCATTCCACTGCTGGCCTGGAGTAAATAAGTAGTTGGACCAGTGTTATTAGTTGTCATATCAACATTCTCAGGGATGAAAAGCTATCCACATCACTTCTGCAACAGTAGCATTTGTCAATACAAGCCCATGCGTGTTTCTTGTACTCCACTGTTGTGTGCCATAGTGATATGCAAGTCATTAAGTCCATTAGCAGTTACATCTTAAAAAGACAATTTGCATTTTTTTCATATTTTTCTTGCAGTCACAAGAAACGAAAACAAGTCAGGATATCAAACACACTTCAAAATAATGTAGTTTGATCTCAGAGTGAGAGTAATAAAGTAGGGGGGTGTGGGGGGCAAAGCCCCCCACCTACTTGGGTTTAGAACTACTTCCTGATTGTATGAATAGCAGCTAGACAATATTAAATAATGGCAGACATTACTAAACTGAACTGCCCCCCCCTACTTTTTTATTCACACTCCGAGATCACACTACAGTGGGGAACAGGGCCTATACACTGTCATTAGTGTTTTCGGTCAAATGGATTTTCGGCCATATATCCTAGACCCATATATTACATATATATATATATATATATATATATATATATATATATATATATATATATATACATACACTTAAAACATTGTTTCATCAAATATTTAATGTTCAAAAGAGTGAAGAAAGTGAAGAAAAAAAAAACAATCTTTTAAGACTGATGAACAGACCATAGAAACTCCCCCTCAAACAACACAATTTTTTGACCTACACACCTCCACACCCCCTGCTAACTATATATACCAAATCTGAGATCACACAACAGCAGAGGCAAATTCCCTGACCTAGCTGTATTGCAATCTCAAACAAGCAGCAAACAGCAGGATGAAAAACAAAGAAAAAAGAAAGTTTGCTTTTCTGAGCCATTGAGCTTTCAGTCTTACTGATTGCAGCCATCTTTATCTATATCTATATATATATATCTATATATATATCTATATCTGCATCTATATGTTTACATATTTATATGTGTCTCATGAAATATCGAACAATCACAAGACCAAACTTTCAGACAGGGATTACTTTAGAGTGAATACAAAGTGATTGAAAATATAAAAAAAACTAAAATTAATTTTTTGCAGGTGGTCAAGCCACCGTGTGTCCCCTATACTCCCAGCTAATTATATATATTAAGTTCCAGATTACACAACAGCGGTGGTAAGAGCAGATTCCCTCACCTGTTGCAATAAAATCTTATACAGAAAGCTGCCAGCAAAAACTTCACTGAAATGAACTTTTGCTGAAATGAACATTCACTTTTGCAAGATAGAAATTACCTTTCCTTTCATTGATTTATATCAGAGTATAGGTAAACTGAAAGAAATGGGGGGGTCTTAAGTGAAAGACCAGCACTGGTATAGGTTTTAGTAGAATCTAGAACAGAAGCTGCTGTTAAAAAATTAATAATTAGTAGAGCATACAAAATATTGCATGATAACTATAAGAATGAATCAGGAGGTTAGAAAGGATTGGGACGAGAGAATGGATAAGCCATTCACAAAGAAACAATGAGGGATATATGTATGCAATGAAGTCTGGAAGATTTAGGATCTTTGCTTGGAAGTGTTTACGTAGATATTTTTATACCCTAAGTAGACTCCAAAGAATTTTTTCTCAGATAGACAGCAAATGTTGAAGTGTGATGAGGAAGAAAGATAACTGGGAAAATATTTTCTGAGAGTGTAATGAGTTGACAGACTTTAAAGATTCTCTGCAGACTGCTCTGAAAGAGATACTTGGTGAGCAATTTGGTGTAACAAAGGATTTTTTTTTTTAATTATGATACAGAATTGGAATTGTCTAAAAATAGTAAGGCCTGAGTCTAATTATGGTGGCTGCCAAAAAAGCAGTTACTAGAAAATGGAAATCAAAGTCTAAACCAACTTTATTAGAAGTACTGAATATAGTAACAAGAGATAAAACAACTGGAATTGGGATCTTTAGAAAAGGGTAGGAGCAAATTACAGAGGAAAAAATGGGAACTGTGGGAACAATACATGCAGAGGAGGAACACGGTTTAAAAGAAAGCAGGATTTGAATGAACTATGTAATGTTTGACTAACAATGACTGGATAGATTATAAGTGATGTATAATGTTTGCATTTACAGTTATATCAATATTGTTTGTAATGTTTAATACTTGCAAATAAAATCATGTCAGTATGGTTTATTTTCATTTACATAAAATTATGATCATCTATTCCATACGTGATAATTTAATAAAGTTGTTTCTTGTTTAAAAAAAAAAAAAGACAACGAGAGTTTGCTTTTTTTGAAACAGAAAAAAAAACATTCATTCATATGAGTGTTTAGTCTTCAAGCTGTAACCATATATCTATCCATCCATCCACCCCTTTTTCCCATTTTTTCACATTTTCACATTTGGTCGGGCTGTCACTTTAACAGTAACAATGATCTACAGCCAAGTTTACACCACTGGATGGCAAGGCCTGCCATAGTAGTTCTTCCACACCACACTCACCGTCATACCTATGGTCAATTTAGTGTGTCCAGTCCACCTAATACATGTGTTTGGAATGTGGGAGGAAACCGGAACATCCAGAGGAAACACAGGAAGGACATTCAGACTCCATACAGAAGTCACCCCAGCTAAAAATAAAACCAGGAAACCTCTTGTTGTGAGGCTACAATGCTATCTTCCATTCCACTACTCAAGTTGTAATATATATATATATATATATGGTTCTAGGTCATAAGCTCGACAGCCACTCTCACCGACAACAAAAACATCGACACCACATTATCGACAAACCAGAAACACGACAACTCACATGCCCGACAAACAAGTAACCCACGGTCCACAAACACGAAACCCCACACACTGCACACACCACAATAACAACAATCAACTAACAAAACACATCCCCTTATCCAAAAACCACGCACAGAACACAAGCACACCAAAATCCTCACAAACCCACACTAAACCTCACACACACAACTACGTCGAATCCTAACCCAAACCACTCCCTAACCCTAACTCACTTAACCCACCTAACAAAATACCACTACCACACTTACAACCTGCCTAACCCTAACTCACTTAACTCACCCCTATCCCCACAGACTGTCACTATCCACACTTACCTTAGTCGCACCCTAACGTCCGTCACCACCGCATACTCACACAGCCTTCTTTCCAACTCACTATCCCTGGCGTCGGAGTTTTCATCCATAGCGTCGGTCTTCCGAGTGTCGATCATCTGGCGCCTGCTCATGCGTTGTCGGTAATCCCAGCTAACCTACACCCATATATATATATATATATATATATATATATATATATATATATATATACATACATACATACATATATGTCTGTATATGTGTGTGTCACTCTCTCTCTCTGTGTAAATTCTGAAATACTGAATTTCAGAATCCCGAGATCATAAAGCTGAAAGTTCTAAATACCGAAACCCCAGAAGCGCGAATTTCAAAATACTGACATTCGGAGATGTTAAAGTAGTGCTTCTGGTGTTGGGGTGTCTGAATGGAAGTTCAGGTAAGTATGTATGTTCAAAGGTGTTAGTTAGGGGCTTTAGTGTGTGTCAGTGTGTGCTGTGACTGTGATGTGTATGTGCAAGGGGAATGTAGGTGTGTGGTGGTGTTTTCATTTGTTTGACTGTGTAGTGCAACTCTGGAGTTAGTATATTTAAGTAGAGGGGATGTGGGGGGTGTAGGGGGGCTTGCCCCCCTGCTTGTATGTAGTGTAGGTTTGTGTGTTTGTGTGTGGGGGGAAGGTGTGTGTTTATGTATGTGTGTGGTGTCTGGTTAGTGCAGGATTCGCGATTTCAAAATTTGCGATTTTGGGATTTCAGTATTTAGAGCTTTTGGCTTTATGATCTCGAAATTCTGAGATTCAGTATTTCAGGATTTTGGGATTATAAAGTGAATATATATATATATATATATATATATATATATATATATATATATATATATATATATATATTTATTCATTTATAACTGACTGGAGAGAAAATACAACAGTTCAAGGAATTCTCAGGGCTCAAGCATGGGTTCAGGGGTCTAGGCAGCAAGACATCTCCTCATGGTACATTGGGTTGGGGACACATGGCTGAAGTGACATTTAGCTGTAGAGATACATGGCTTTTTGTGAATTCCCTCTGGGCAAAGAGAAGCACACACTGCCTTGCCCACAGTTATAATAACCAAGTGCATGGGGCAGCAGAACTAATGAGTGTTGTACTCAGTGTACAGTGCATGCTTATGTAACTACAACATGTAGAAATGTGCTACAGCATGGAAAATGTCCTGCATGCTAGTGTAGTCACATTTCGGCTCCAGTATGCATTTTAGGTAATGTTCTCTAGATACTGTGAAAGGGGTAGTGGTTCACACGCACTGCTTATAAAGGTGCTAACAATTGTGCTCTGCATTTTTACTGCCACTGACATGCCCATTGACCAGCCTGCTGTTGATGTTTGCCATACTGCCTGCTGTCTTATGTTGCCTTGTGGTCCATGGACATTATTTCCCCCCTGTGCTCTTGGTTATTGAAGTTGTGTGCATGGCACTGCATTCTTCTGTTTGCCCACAGGGAATTCACAACAATATTCCTCTGCAGCTGAATGTCATTTCAGCCATGTGTCCCCAACCAAATGTACCACAGGGAAATGTCACACTGACTAGGTGCCTGAGCCCCTCAAGCACCCCAGGAAAAGAAGGAAATAGGTGGGGTTGAAGAAGAATGTCAGCACCTAAAAACAGCATATGTGAGGAATACAGAACATATATATGGCTGAGTCAGATATGGAAATAAGGTACATAAGGAAAGCTGGTGGTGGAGTGCAGAAGTCTAGGAAGTTATCAAAAGAAAGAATGAGTGTAGGAAAAAGTGGGAGATAGAAAAGACCAACCAGCCTAGAAAAGACCAACCAGCTTAGAAAGGAATACTGGTTGCCTAACAAAGAATCTAAGAAAGGATTTGCAAAAGCAAAGAATAGGCCATCAGTGGCATTCTACCAATGTCTGGAAAGTGACTCATTAGGAGGAACAAAGAAACTACATGAGGTTGCAAGACAAAGACAGAAAGATAAAGAAGATAGTCAGACACCCTTCATAAGAGATGCCAGCCACAACCTGCTCACCAGTCCACAAGACATCAAAGGCAGATGGAAGGAGTATTTCCAGCAGCTTCTGAATGAAGAAAACCCCACAGAAGCTGTACTGCCCCAGAAACAGCCTACGATGAGAGGAGAAGACGAGGAACCCACCCTAGAAGAAGTAAGAACAGCACTAAAGAAAATGAATTCAGGGAAAGCAGCAGGCTCAAATGAGGTCACAGCAGATATGATAAAGGTGCTGGGTGAGATAGGGAAGAAATGGCTCCTGAGGGTTCTCATAGCAGTATGGAGAGAAAGGCATATCCCAGATGACTGGAGAATAAGCATACTCATGCTAGTGTACAAGAACAAAGTGGACATCCACAACTGTGGGCAGTACAGAGGAATCAGACTCATATCACATTGCATGAATATTCCAGAGAGGGTGACTGATAAACGGATATGTAGAGTAGTAGAATGTAAGATGGGAGATGAGCAGTTCGGATTCAGATCAGGATGCAGCACAACTGACCCAATGTTTGCAGTGAGACAGATAGTTGAGAAGAAGCTAGAGATGAGGAAAGAGTCCAACTGGGCATTCCTAGACTTGGAGAAAGCATATGACAAGGTCCCAAGAAAGTTGATCTGGGCAGTACTGTGGTGGTTCGAAGTCCCAGAAACATTGGTAGAATTAGTGCAGGCTATGTACAAGGACCCAATGACTCAAATACGAACAGTTTTCAGCCTCAGAGAGGGGTTCCTAGTGGAAGTGGGTGTACACTAGTGTTCAGCTCTGAGCCCACTGCTGTTCATACTGGTGATGGACTACATTAGGAAACAGGTTGGAGAATTCCTGTATGCAGATGATGTGGCATTACAGGCAGACTCTGAGCAAGAACTCTATCAAAGTATAGAGAAATGGAATACAAAACTGAAGGCACATGGATGAAACTAAGCACAGATAAGACAGTGGTAATAGCAGCAAACTGGGGAAATCAGAATAAGCTGAGAACTGAGTTAGAAGGGAAGAGAGTGGAACAGGTAGATATCTTCAACTATCTGGGAGAGGTGGTTGAGGAGAAAGGAAGGGAGTTTGAATGAAGAGGTCAAAGCTAGAATCAGAGGGGCTGCAGCCAAACTGCATAGAGTGTCAAATACTGTAGTGTATGACAGAAGAATGTCAAAGAAGCTGAAAAGTTAGTGTACAAGACAGTGGTGTGACCAGTACTACTGTATGGTAGTACTGGTCACACCAGTACTACTGTATGGTACAGAAATCTGGGCAGTAAAGGCAGAGCAGATGAAATGACATGCCTGAGAAGAGGGATAGGATGCACTCTGTGGGACAGACAAATAAATGAGGATATAAGAACAGAAGCCAAAGTAGTTCCAGTTGTAGAAAAGATCAGAGAACAGATTACGGTGGTTTGGACACGTGCAGAAAAGGAGAAGACAATCTTGTGAAGAAGATTCAGGACAGACAGGAAGAAGGTAAGAGGAAATAAGGACATCCAGAAAAGAGGTGGATGGATTGTCTGAAAGAAGATCTGTGGCAGTCAGACATGAGTGTTGAAGAAGGCAGGAGTGTGGCATTGAATTGAGAGAGATGGCGACAGTTAACACGATTCCCCGACTCCATGTAGAAAATGAGAAAATAAGGTTTGATGACGGTGATATATATCTATATATATATGTATATATATATATATATATATATATATATATATATATATATATATATATATATATATATAAATATATACATATATATATATATATATATATATATATATATATATATATGCACACACACACACACACACACACACACACACACACACACACACACACACACACACACACACACACACACACACATATATATATATATATATATATATATATATATATATATATATATATATCTACATAAACATACATGCATACACATGCACACACATGTGTATAACTAGTAGCAGCTCCAGGTTCCTTTTCTTGTGGAGGTGCCCCACAGGAGCACAGTAATGAGTTTATGGGGCATGTCAAAATTAAAAAAAAATAAATAAATAGAAAAATAAAAATAAACATGTGAAAAATACATACGTATAATGTCCACCCCTATACCAGCTAAGTGTTTTTTCTTCTAAGGAATGAAGTTATCTTACCAAATAAAATATTACTGCAACTTTCTCAGAATAATATTGCATGGCCCTCAGCTACTGCAGACTAAACCTAATTAGTGCTTCCAGGTATGAGTCAAACATTTTATCTTATTAAACCTTTCAACAAGCCTTTCAAAACCATATGCTTGACTTTCCTTTATCTAGAAAAGGTTTCCTGTTCCTTCACAGTCAGACCACTGTTACCTATAATAAATTCTTCCATTGCTACCACCATCACAACCTCTGGACAAAAACAAACTAACAGGTGCAGTTTTTGCTTATTTTAAAAGGACCTTTGAAGCTTTAAATCACTTACTCCTCATGAATCAATTGTACTTATTTGGCATACTCATGGTGACCTGCCATAAGCCAAAATTTTATCAAATCAAAACTGACATGGCAGCCTGTACAGAAGTACACAGCCATCAAGAATTCCTGAAGACCAGGGCCTCAGACTCCTTCTGTTCATACATTATATAAACTTCCAATGCAAAATTATATTTTAATATTCACACCACCTGATCTTTTTTAGAAATGGCATTTCACTTTCCATCATACATTTTCATGGAGAAAGTGTTTAGTAAGAATTGTATATTTATATCTCCTAATCTTCCTCCAATTAAGCATTTGTTAACTTTGTAGATAGACCAGTGCAAACTTATCATTTTTTAAACTATGACTTGGACCACAATGCAAGTGGTGCTTCAGCCAACCAGTTAAGGCATTCCTTAAAATGTACGCATGAATCACTATTATACAAAATACTGCTAACATACATAGTCCGAAATGAAAATAGCAGGAGAGAAATTAGGTAATGGGGCTAATGTCCAAAGATCAAATGCAGGAAAAGAAAAGAACAAACTCAGAAGGCTGAATGTTTAAAATGTGGCAGCATATATAGCTGAAGCATAAAATACCGAATAAGTCAAAGTGTAAACATAATGAAACAGCTCCCTACTGAATTGTCAGGAAAAAAAACGAGACAGAAAATACAGGAGGAGAGCAAATATCAGACATCAGTTTTCTCCATTAAACTTCTGTTTTTTGCAGGGGGCTCATTCCCAAACTAATAAATACCAACTCTGGGATCACCATACTTTGAAGGAAAGGGAAGATTAAGAGAAATGGCAATCTCTGATATATAAGTCCATTTTTTTGGTCTTTCAGTTTCCACATTTCAGAACTTGGCAATCTGAGTTCAACTTTTCAAAGGGGTTACCTGGTGAAACACTAGATGTTGTCAACATCAGTCTTTTACTTTGTTAATGCCAGAAACCTTGGAACAAGAAGGTGTAATATCCACTAGCTTCCTTACCCTTGGCCAGATATTATATAGACAGGGTTTTTGCACATCAAGTACACATCCCTCAATCACTGCTTTCAATTGAAAAACGCTGCCAGTATAGTTTGTATTACTGCACGAGCAGTGATTCAAGTTTTTGGGTTGTACAGTTTTCTCTGAGGTTGTGCATCCTTGGTGTTAGTAAACAGAAAAGGAATGTGGTAAGCAAATCCCCCACATGAAGTGCACATGGGTTCTTTCTCCCATGCAGAAATGTCTTTTTTCCATTTGGATGAAGCTTCTTCTAATGGTTTATTTGTCCAGATAAGCTACAACAGATACAGACTTATCCAGATATAGTGGAAAGAACCATTTCTGCATATATAGAGGACTATAATAATATCATAAACAAACATGACGACAGTGAACTATGCATTCAGAAAGTTGCATAGACTGTACAAACGCTGTCAAGCAAATGAAAAGAGAAAATTTATGCAATACAAAAAACAGCAGTCACCATGAAGCCAGAGGAAAGTGAGCTAATGCACTGAATTGCATACTAACACAGAAAAGAAGCAAACAAAGCTGACAAATACTGTGTTTGGATTACACGAAATAGGCAGATGCTGAGTCAGTAGCCAGAAGTTATCACAAAAACACACTGAGTGGATATGCTGAAGTTGCCCAGCCTTTACCAAATAAGCAGTGAAACTCATAACACAGAAAAAAGAAAACCTACAAAATGCCTGACTTCACAAAATGTGAATACTACTCCCTGATGTCTTAACATCTTCAACTGTATCATGGAAAATTCAAGACTGGAAATATGTACAAAGATACAGCCATTGTGATAGCTGCAACAGTAGTTACCGATGGCACATTTAACTTCTTAACTGCTGAGCATTTTCAGAAAGTCGGTCTCCAGAATACTGTCCATTTTTAACTATTTTTCCTCTTTGTTTTTAAAAGCCTTTATCATGAAACTTCTAAATAACATTACTGATAGAAATATCTATAACACATCACTGAACAGGGTTCCTAAAAAGAAAACTGTCAAAGGAAAAATATACTTTAAAAAATGATCAAAACATGATAGGTTCAGGTTAAGGCACTTTAATCTTGCAGCAAGGAGACAAAAGCGTGCTAATACAGAGTTTATCTAACTACAATCAGGAAATGCAGACATTTTTATACACTTTGGAAGGATGTATCAGGGTCCGTGAAGCCCCTGAGTCACACAGGAATTTGACTTCCCTCCCCTCTACCAGAAGTGTAACTTCCGGTTTTGTGTCTGCTAAGTAGAGCTCTAGGCTCAATAATGCTAAGTCTGTTCAATGTATGAGTGTATTTATCATGTGACTTTGAAATATAACTTTATTGACTGGTCTGAGTTTAAATACCTTGCATTTTTATATTTAAGTCCCATACTGAATAAAACCAGCTGCAGAGATATGATGCTCCCAAATAAATTTGAAACCTTTTATTAAAACAGCTTAAAAATTAGCCTAAAAACAAACTTTACATCAGTGCTTAGCTACACCCCCTCCTTTACCAACTTTCTCAAGTGCCTCTACTTATAGTAATTTACCCTTTCCCTTTACCATTATCTATTCCCTCCTCTTAAAGACTCAACCATAACTAATATTTCTTTTATTGTCCTATCCCAGTCTAGCCTCTGTTGTATTTGTATAGGTAATCTTAGCAATATGCCTAACCAAGCTATGCCTAACCAAGCTATCCTAACCAAGTTAATACTCATAGCCACACTTATACCTGTCCTCACCTCAGCCTATCTCCTCACCTCCTTTGAAATAGTGAATTATTACCACTTTAACTACTCTTCAAAACAAACAGCCATTCAAATTTCTACCCTAACCCATATTCAAATAAATATCATGTCCACTCCCTGATACCTGCTTTCACTACTTTTATCTCTATATTGCCTTTTCTTACCAAAACAATACTGCTTACCCCTCTTGAAGCAGTAACTGCCACTAGTAAAATTAAAATAACTTACTGTATGAATTCAATCTTTTACTGTACTGTAAATTACCTCATGTATCACACTGTAAAATGACTTGTCTTATCCTGTATGTCAATATTTCTTAGTGTAATGTTCTTCATTTTAAGATTACTTATTTGTATTTTGACATCCTTTCTTTTATTGTGTGATAAAATTGTTTTTAAAATTTTTGTGCTACTATTGGAGCTTTTCTCCCCGGGCCTCTACTGAAAATGGAAATATATCCAGTTAGACTAGCCCGGTAAACAAATGTAAAATAAATAAATAAAATAAATAAGTCCAAAATTTAATTTTCTTCATTATCTATGAATTCATGTACATCCTCTATTTCTTCTGTCACATCCTCTACCCTTTCTATCACATTTGCATTTGTCTTTTCTTGTATATTCCTATCCAGTGATTCTTGACTATCATATAGTCATTCCTCACCCTCCTTGTCTTCCGTGGTTACCTTCTTATTTTGCCTGCAATCCCTTGCCAAATGTCCCTTTTTCCTGCATTTGAAACATTCACCCCTTTTCTTTCTTCAAAGTCTTCTGATCGTTTATCAGATCGTTTGTTTCCCTGGGTATTTTTCTTACCCTTCTTCCCAGTTTGTACTACAAAGACTTCTGATCCATCTTCTACTGCAAATGCTTGAGTTTTCTTTTTCTTTTTGCTATTAAAATGCCTTTCGGCATGTCTTGCATATTCAAGTAATGACTGTAATCTACTTGTATGATGATCTACCATGTGCTTTGTAATAAAGCTGCTAATGGGCGCAATACTGCCTTTAAAAAATGCATTCTTTAGCTGTTGCTCATATGGGGAATCGTGTGTTTGATCTTCAGGTACCTGCATTCCACAATGGTTATTAAAACATTCTAATAATCTGGCATAATATCTATCAACAGTTTCACCTTCTTATTGTATGCATTGATTAATGCAAGTCCAATCAGCCCTAGGCTTCCATTTCTCAGAGATTCGGTCTGTCAGACCTTTCACTCTGTTGTCCAGTTCTGCGTTACTATGTGGGAGTGGTCTAAGCTCTGCGTCGCGGGGATTCCAGTTGCCACTGATCATGTGCCAATCTGGACCTACGATTTGTCTAACTACTTTCTCTACTTCTTCTCCATTGAAATGGTAACTTAACCTCATGCCTTGTAAGTCTTCTAAGAATTTTCTAAAATTAACTTTTGGATGGGGAATTCCCTCTGTGGCTTTCCAGATGTCTTCCGGTGTCCACGGTCTATATACTAGAAGAGTTGGATCCTGTCCTGCCTGTCCTGCCTGTGGATTTGGTACTTCTATAAGTGGACATATCTCTTCTTCACTCATAGCTTGCGAATTTTTTTTCATTTCATATAATACAATATCTCCTCTCAAGTTGCGTGTTCAAGGCCTGGTCTTGATAGGATCTCTGACAAACGGTTTTGGTTTTGCAGGAACAGTTGGGTATAGCAGAGGTGGATCAGCTTGTCCACTCGCTTCATATTCTGGTAAGGGAAGCGGAGGGGTCAGAGGAGGGGCTGTTGCTGTTACCAAGTTATTGTCTTCTTTATCTAAGAACATTGCTTTTGAATTTTTAATCTTTTGTTCCCTGCGGTTTGCTTCCTCAAGCCACCTGTGTGCCTGAGGGACTCCTAATTGTCGCTGCTTTTTTAGCTGACCTTTCACATCTGTTTTAAGTTGTCTAACAAGTTTAATAAGTGAAGGTTTATCTAAATTACCGTCAAATTTGTATTTATCAACCCATTTTGTATAATACTTAACATTATCGGCACACTGTAATTGCATATATTTCACATCTTCGGTTAGGGGCGGGTCTCGGGAACTTTTCATGCACTGATTTCCCATGTTGCCTTAGCTAAGTTAAAAAATGTTACGTAACCCTTCTTATCACGTGGTACCATGATTTTACACCTTTTCACAGTTTATCTAGAATAACTGCCTACCTATTCTGTTTCTCTGATCTATGACAAGACAGCAATCTTTTTGTCCCTGATCTGCACATGCAAATCTCCCTGTCAAAACAATACTGTAACAATTCCCTGATCCAAAACAGAAAAAAGGTAAATTCCTCCTTACCTGACCCTCCGTGTGTTGATCCATCGGAACGTTGACTCATCCTCCAATCCCAGATCAGAAACAGTGGCTGGCCTCTTTCGAACAACAATTCATTCAGAGGTTTTTCAAGACAGAAGAGCCAATGTGGCCACTTCTCCGTACGGGTACATGCCACTGGGCCCAATTCGGACCTGAGCCCAGAGTGAGAGATACTTTCCGGTCCAAAGGACCAAACTGTCAAAGGAAAAATATACTTTAAAAAATGATCAAAACACGGTAGGTTCAGGTTAAGGCACTTTAATCTTGCAGCAAGGAGACAAAAACATGCTAATACAGAGTCTGTCTAACTACAATCAGGGAATGCAGACATTTTTATACACTTTCTAATAAGATATTGCCTAGCAAGCTGACGTAGTGAATCACAAGTTTTGTCATCGTCATTTGTAGTGATTGTTTTTACAATATTCTGCTGGTACTATCAATTTTCATGAGAAACTTCCTGAGAAAAACAACGTGGCCCTGGCTACCACCGGTTAGATATATGCAATGTTACCATTCAAGGTACTATGGCTAATTCGAGCACAAAGCAAGTATAGATTGCAGTTAATTTCTCTAACAGTCCTTTGTCTATGTTATGTCTAACTTCTGCAGCTGTGTATGTTCTCATACTTCGAACAGAGCTGATTGTTTAAAATCATTACATTTACAGAATATAGCATTGTTCATTCATTTATTCCTCACCTAGCAGATAATCACCTGCTTCCCAAGTGCATTTCCAAAAGGCATAAACATGCATATTGCTGTGCTAGCAATTATTAGGTCAGAGGGCATCTTGCAAGTTTCAGAAAGCACACTGCAGTTTCAAAAAGCATCTTTTCAGTCTCATGAAACTCAACTGTATATAGAAACGTGCATATAAAATAGAATGAAAAATGTGTTAACTTATTTAGTTTCTAATTAGCATTAAGCATACACACATTAATACATATTTTTTTGACAGAAACAAAAGAAGGCAAAGGAAGAGCTGCATGCTCAATTTTAATAAAAAATCAAATTTGTATGTCTTTCTATGCTTCAACATATAGAAAGAATGAAAAGACCACATTTACACAGAAACACCCCTTTTAGGTCTAAAATCACAACAATGTTATATATTTATGTTTTTGTTTGCATTTGTTTATTTTACTCCAAAAACATGAAAGATATACATTTGTTTTCAGCTATTCTGTAAAAAACAACTGTTACACTCTGTCAGTTTCTGAAGCCCAGTCTGACCTGAATTCCAGCCTACATTCAAATGATATTGCTCTATTGCTTCAAGACTTATGACATTTTCCAGACAACATCTTTTGATAATCCCACTTTCATTTTGTTTTCTCAGATTAAAAACTGTTAGAACAAGTGGAATAAATAATTAAAATATGGGCCACTCTCTTGAAAAATGAAAGATACAAACTTAGTATAAGAAAATGAAGAAAATGCTGCTTTTTATAAAAGAGAGTATTACTTTATTCTCATTTATAGCAACACAATAAAAATATAATTCTAATACATAAGAGATTGTCAGTTAGAAAAAAATGTAAAAACATACATTTTTGTGAAACAAATGGCAAATTCAGAGGATCCAACTCTATGGATGTGCAAAGTATTATATAAAATTGACAACAAGAGAGAAACTCACTTAGCTAGTCATCCCAGCTGTAAAGTCACACAAACAAACTATATCTTCTTGCAATGCAGTTTACTGCCCATGAGACTAAATGGGGGAGGGGGTGCTGTATCATAACTTCATAGGATTTCTACTTCTGATTTAATAACTATGTATTAAAGAAGTATTTTAGACCATTACTGTATCAATATATAGACCAGAACTTCACAGCACCAACAGTTTACAATGCAGAATATCAGACTGGGAAGAAAAAAGCACATGAACTAAAGCCACTGGGGCATGTTTTGAAAGCCAATATCTCTGTTGCTCTGTGAGATTTCATTGCAACACATACAGCTAATAGCAGCAGTGCACTCAGTAATATAACACACCTAAGACAGAATTCATGCCTCAGAGTCCCAGTGCAGCATATCCATCCCTAAATTTAACTCCACAGCTTTAGCTATTTGAAGGCATGACATTGCTACTAAGAATTGTTACAATTGAAAAAAAAATTACACATTTTTTCTGCCGAAAAGTACAGGACATTTACTTCTTATATAATGAAAACTTAGTGCATACATATTCTGGACTTTCATTTTACCTGGCCTTTTTTAACTGTCTAATAATCCTCAAGTAAAAAATGGACACAGTGCCAAACTGTGCCAAAAGACATCAGAAATTCATGATTTATTAGCTGCAAGCATGAGGCCATATGTCAGTTCCCTGAAAACAGTTCACAAAAATTCAGGGACTTCTAACATACATGGGTACAAAACACATGCATAGTCGCCAAATGGAATGTGTCCCTTCTGAAACAGTAAGCCACCTATGTCTATGAAGGAATCACATAAATAAAAGTGGCCAGGATGGTCTTTAACAGTTACTGCCCCCCCAACAAACCATATCAATAATCTTTCAAAGCGTGTGCTGCAATTGTTGTTTGTTTTCATACATTATCTACCACCAGAATGACACCTTCATTTATTATTTTATTTTATTTTATGTTATCTGGATGAGTAATCGAGGAGTCTGGATCCTACCACTGCCACCAATATGTGACGTCCGCCTCTGGGCCAGTAATCAAGGAGCCTGAAACTTCAACACTGACACTGGAGGCAGACATTCACTTGGAATACAAATGGATGCACTCAGTATTTCCAGATGCAGACCTCTCTGTATCAAGCACAATTTCCCTTAAGATCACACAGGGAACACACTCAGTCCATGGTCTGGATTTCTCTATGTAAACAAAACTAAATACTCAGCAACAAAAGAGAAACTGGGAATGACCACACAGCCAAATGATGTTTAACGCTTTCTTCCACTTCTTTATTATTATCATGAACTTCCTCACAAAAACCAGGAAGCCTCCCAACCTCCTGGTTTTATACCCACAAACAGGAAATGATGTTACTTTGCTTTTGCAATGATATTCAACATTAAAATATGTATGCTTCAATACATATCCAATAGAAGTATCATGATAATCTATATAAAACATTTCTGTATAAAAAATATTCATATACACACCTTATCAGTGTAACATTATTCTATAAATTTAAAAATATTTAAACACTATCTGGTGTGCAAAAATGAATTTCAGTGATAATTAATTAAAATCTTTAGTTGAAACATTTTGAAAAAAAATTATTGATAAACCGAATATAATTAAAAAGATGTACATGATTGTGTGCTGGGTTACTTCTCATTATGTGCTGGGTTTTTTCTTATCTCTCTACAATCCTCCCACCCCACACACACACCCACACACACACAAAAACATACAAACACACACATGCATGTGTGTGCCCACACTTGCACAAACATACACATAGATCTGGGCTTAAAAAATCATCCCTCTATGATGTTCTCCAAAATATATAGTACCATTTCCACACCAAATGGTTCAGAAAAATAGTAAAAGGACATATTTGTCTAATTACCTATATGATAGGAAGCATTTGATGTTAATCGCTTCATTGCTAATACAGAGTTTGTCTAACTACAATCAGGGAATGCAGACATTTTTATACACTTTCTAATAAGATATTGCCTAGCAAGCTGACGTAGTGAATCACAAGTTTTGTCATCATCATTTGCAGTGATTGTTTTTACAATATTCTGCTGGTACTATCAATTTTCATGAGAAACTTCCTGAGAAAAACAACGTGGCTCTGGCTACCACCGGTTAGATATATGCAATGTTACCATTCAAGGTACTATGGCTAATTCGAGCACAAAGCAAGTATAGATTGCAGTTCATTTCTCTAACAGTCCTTTGTCTATGTTATGTCTAACTTCTGCAGCTGTGTATGTTCTCATACTTCAAACAGAGCTGATTGCTTAAAATCATTACATTTACAGAATATAGCATTGTTCATTCATTTCTTCCTGACCTAGCAGATAATCACCTGCTTCTCAAGTACATTTCCAAAAGGCATAAACATGCATATTGCTGTGCTAGCAATTATTAGGTCAGAGGGCATCTTGCAAGTTTCAGAAAGCACACTGCAGTTTCAAAAAACATCTTTTCAGTCTCATGAAATTCAACTGTATATAGAACAGTGCATATAAAATAGAATGAAAATGTGTTAACTTATTTAGTTTCTAATTAGCATTAAGCATACACACATTAATACATATTTTTTGACAGAAACAAAAGAAGGCAAAGGAAGAGCTGCATGCTCAATTTTAATAAAAAATCAAATTTGTATGTCTTTCTATGCCTCAACATATAGAAAGAATGAAAAGACCACATTTACACAGAAACACCCCTTTTAGGTCTAAAATCACAACAATGTTATATATTTATGTTTTTGTTTGCATTTGTTTATTTTACTCCAAAAACATGAAAGATATACATTTGTTTTCAGCTATTCTGTAAAAAACAACTGTTACACTCTGTCAGTTTCTGAAGCCCAGTCTGACCTGAATTCCAGCCTACATTCAAATGACATTGCTCTATTGCTTCAAGACTTATGACATTTTCCAGACAAAATCTTTTGATAATCCCACTTTCATTTTGTTTTCTCAGATTAAAAACTGTTAGAACAAGTGGAATAAATAATTAAAATATGGGCCACTCTCTTGAAAAATGAAAGATACAAACTTAGTATAAGAAAATGAAGAAAATGCTGCCTTTTATAAAAGAGAGTATTACTTTATTCTCATTTATAGCAACACAATAAAAATATAATTCTAATACATAAGAGATTGTCAGTTAGAAAAAAATGTAAAAACATACATTTTTGTGAAACAAATGGCAAAATCAGAGGATCCAACTCTATGGATGTGCAAAGTATTATATAAAATTGACAACAAGAGAGAAACTCACTTAGCTAGTCATCCCAGCTGTAAAGTCACACAAACAAACTATATCTTCTTGAAATGCAGTTTACTGCCCATGAGACTAAATGGGGGATGGGGTGCTGTATCATAACTTCATAGGATTTCTACTTCTGATTTAATAACTATGTATTAAAGAAGTATTTTAGACCATTACTGTATCAATATATAGACCAGAACTTCACAGCACCAACAGTTTACAATGCAGAATATCAGACTGGGAAGAAAAAAGCACATGAACTAAAGCCACTGGGGCATGTTTTGAAAGCCAATATCTATGTTGCTCTGTGAGATTTCATTGCAACACATACAGCTAATAGCAGCAGTGCATTCAGTAATATAACACACCTAAGACAGAATTCATGCCTCAGAGTTCCAGTGCAGCATATCCATCCCTAAATTTAACTCCACAGCTTTAGCTATTTGAAGGCATGACATTGCTACTAAGAATTATTACAATTGAAAAAAAAATTACACATTTTTTCTGCTGAAAAGTACAGGACATTTACTTATTATATAATGAAAACTTAGTGCATACATATTCTGGACTTTCATTTTACCTGGCCTTTTTTAACTGTCTAATAATCCTCAAGTAAAAAATGGACACAGTGCCAGACTGTGCCAAAAGACATCAGAAATGCACGATTTATTAGCTGCAAGCATGAGGCCATATGTCAGTTCCCTGAAAACAGTTCACAAAAATTCAGGGACTTCTAACATACTTGGGTACAAAACACATGCATAGTCACCAAATGGAATGTGTCCCTTCTGAAACAGTAAGCCACCTACGACTATGAAGGAATCACATAAATAAAAGTGGCCAGGATGGTCTTTAACAGTTACTGCCCCCCCAACAAACCATATCAATATTCTTTCAAAGCGTGTGCTGCAATTGTTGTTTGTTTTCATACATTATCTACCACCAGAATGACACCTTCATTTATTATTTTATTTTATTTTATGTTATCTGGATGAGTAATCGAGGAGTCTGGATCCTACCACTGCCACCAATATGTGACGTCCCCCTCTGGGCCAGTAATCAAGGAGCCTGAAACTTCAACACTGACACTGGAGGCAGACATTCACTTGGAATACAAATGGATGCACTCAGTATTTCCAGATGCAGACCTCTTTGTATCAAGCACAATTTCCCTTAAGATCACACAGGGAACACACTCAGTCCATGGTCTGGATTTCTCTATGTGTCTCCCTCCAGGTCTTCAATAAGACTCTCCACTAGTACAGCTATAGGGTTGAGACCTCAGCTGAGTGCTCAAGCCAAGTTCTCCAGCATCCTCTCTGTAAAACCAGGGCTTTGTGTCCCTGCTGCAGGTAGCTGAAGTACACATACACTTTGAGATTTTCACACGCACACACACACACATGCACACACACACACACACACACACACACACACACACACACATACATATATATATATATATATATATATATATATATATATATATATCTACATAAACATACATGCATACACATGCACACACATGTGTATAAATAGTAGCAGCTCCAGGTTCCTTTTCTTGTGGAGGTGCCCCACAGGAGCACAATAATGAGTTTATGGGGCATGTGAAAATTTAAAAAAATAAATAAATAGAAAAATAAAAATAAACATGTGAAAGATACATACATATAATGTTCACGCCTATACCTGCTAAGTGTGTTTTTCTTCTAAGGAATGTAGTTCTCTTACCAAATAAAATATTACTGCAACTTTCTCAAAATAATATTGCATAGCCCTCAGCTACTGCAGACTAAACCTAATTAGTGCTTCTAGGTATGAGTCAAACATTTTATCTTATTAAACCTTTCAACAAGTCTTTCAAAACCATATGCTTGACTTTCCTTTATCTAGAAAAAGTTTCCTGTTCCTTCACAGTCAGACCACTGTTACCTATAATAAATTCTTCCATTGCTACCACCACCATCACAACCTCTGGACAAAGACAAACTAACAGGTGCAGTTTTTGCTTATTTTAAAAGGACCTTTGAAGCTTTAAATCACTTACTCCTCATGAATCAAGTGTACTTATTTGGCATACTCATGGTGACCTGTCATAAGCCAAGATTTTATCAAATCAAAACTGACATGGCAGCCTGTAGAGAAGTACGCAGCCATCAGGAATTCCTGAAGACCAGGGCCTCAGACTCCTGCTGTTCATACACTATATAAACTTCCAATGCAAAATGATATTTTAATATTCACACCACCTGATCTTTTTTTAGAAATGGCATTTCATTTTCTATCATACATTTTCATGGAGAAAGTGTTTAGAAAGAATTGCATATTTATATCTCCTAATCTTCCTCCAATTAAGCATTTGTTAACTTTGTAGATAGACCAGTCCAAACTTATCATTTTTTACACTATGACTTGGACCACAAGGCAAGTGGTGCTTCAGCCAACCAGTTAAGGCATTCCTTAAAATGTACGCATGAATCACTGTTATGCAAAATACTGCTAATATACATAGTCCGAAATGAACATAGCAGGAGAGAAATTAGGTAATGGGCTAATGTCCAAAGATCAAAAGAACAAACTCAGAAGGCTGAATGTTTAAAATGTGGCAGCATATATAGCTGAAGCATAAAATGCCGAATAAGTCAAAGTGTCAACATAATGAAACAGCTCCCTATTGAATTGTCAGGAAAAAAAACGAGACAGAAAATACAGGAGGAGAGCAAATATCAGACATCACTTTTCTCCATTAAACTTCTGTTTTTTGCAGGGGGCTCATTCCCAAACTAATAAATACCAACTCTGGGATCACCATACTTTGAAGGAAAGGGAAGATTAAGAGAAATGGCAATCTCTGATATATAAGTCCATTTTTTTGGTCTTTCAGTTTCCACATTTCAGAACTTGGCAATCTGAGTTCAACTTTTCAAATGGTTACCTGGTGAAACACTAGATGTTGTCAACATCAGTCTTTTACTTTGTTAATGCCAGAAACCTTGGAACAAGAAGGTGTAATATCCACTAGCTTCCTTACCCTTGGCCAGATATTATATAGACAAGGTTTTTGCACATCAAGTACACATCCCTCAATCACTGCTTTCAATTGAAAAACGCTGCCAGTATAGTTTGTATTACTGCACAAGCAGTGATTCAAGTTTTTGGGTTGTACAGTTTTCTCTGAGGTTGTGCATCCTTGGTGTTAGTAAACAGAAAAGCAATGTGGTAAGCAAATCCCCCACATGAAGTGCACATGGGTTCTTTCTCCCATGCAGAAATGTCTTTTTTCCATTTGGATGAAGCTTCTTCTAATGGTTTATTTGTCCAGATAAACTACAACAGATACAGACTTATCCAGATATAGTGGAAAGCACCATTTCTGCATATATAAAGGACTATAATAATATCATAAACAAACATGACGACAGTGAACTATGCATTCAGAAAGTTGCATAGACTGTACAAACGCTGTCAAGCAAATGAAAAGAGAAAATTTATGCAATACAAAAAACAGCAGTCACCATGAAGCCAGAGGAAAGTGAGCTAATGCACTGAATTTCATACTAACACAGAAAAGAAGCAAACAAAGCTGACAAATGCTTTGTTTGGATTACATGAAATAGGCAGATGCTGAGTCAGTAGCCAGAAGTTATCACAGAAACACACTGAGTGGATGTGCTGAAGTTGCCCACTCTCTACCAAATAAGCAGTGAAACTCATAACACAGAAAAAAGAAAACCTACAAAATGGCTGACTTCACAAAATGTGAATACTACTCCCTGATGTGTTAACATCTTCAACTGTATCATGGAAAATTCAAGACTGGAAATATGTACAAAGATACAGCCATTGTGATAGCTGCAACAGCAGTTACCAATGGCACATTTAACTTCTTAACTGCTGAGCATTTTCAGAAAGTCTGTCTCCAGAATACTGTCCATTTTTAACTATTTTTCCTCTTTGTTTTTAAAAGCCTTTATCATGAAACTTCTAAATAACATTACTGATAGAAATATCTATAACACATCACTGAACAGGGTTCCTAAAAAGGAAACTGTCAAAGGAAAAATATACTTTAAAAAATGATCAAAACATGGTAGGTTCAGGTTAAGGCACTTTAATCTTGCAGCAAGGAGACAAAAGCGTGCTAATACAGAGTTTGTCTAACTACAATCAGGAAATGCAGACATTTTTATACACTTTCTAATAAGACATTGCCTACCAAGCTGACTTAGTGAATCACAAGTTTTGTCATCATCATTTATAGTGATTGTTTTTACAATATTCTGCTGGTACTATCAATTTTTATGAGAAACGTCCTGAGAAAAACAACGTGGCCTTGGCTACCACCGGTTAGATATATGCAATGTTACCATTCAAGGTACTTTGGCTAATTCGAGCACAAAGCAAGTATAGATTGCAGTTCATTTCTCTAACAGTCCTTTGTCTATGTTATCTCTAACTTCTGCAGCTGTGTATGTTCTCATACTTCGAACAGAGCTGATTGCTTAAAATCATTGCATTTACAGAATATAGCATTGTTCATTCATTTCTTCCTGACCTAGCAGATAATCACCTGCTTCTCAAGTACATTTCCAAAAGGCATAAACATGAATATTGCTGTGCTAGCAATTACTAGGTCAGAGGGCATCTTGCAAGTTTCAGAAAGCACACTGCAGTTTCAAAAAGCATCTTTTCAGTCTCATATGAAACTCAACTGTATATAGAACAGTGCATATAAAATAGAATGAAAAACGTGTTAACTTATTTAGTTTCTAATTAGCATTAAGCATACACACATTAATACATATTTTTCTGACATTTTCCCCCTGTTAATACTTTTTAATTCTATTTTCAAAAGAATAAACAGTTTGCTTCTTCTCCTAACCTCTTCCATTCAGGATTTGCAGTTAAGAAAGTCATTCAGTTTAAACTTATGAAAGTGTTTCACATTCTAACAATTCTTCAATTTCAGTACTTTGCTACAAAGTCTCAGAAACTGATATATCTATAAATTCTTTGATTAACTTTTTCATGCAGGGAATACCACAACAAATACATGCTCCTAATAGGAGTAATCCCACACAAATGGCAATCAGGATGTTCATTAGATGGAACCCCATCCCCCAAACAAATTCTGGAAAAAGTCCATCAGAGGGTTTGGGCCTGGTTTGGTCATGGTCGACACCTGCTGTATCACCTCAAGGTGGTCGTTTATCTCATGTTGATGATCAGGTATATACGCACAGCACTCTTCTTTGATTAAAGCGCACATACCACCTCTCGCAAGGGTGAAGTCAAGGGCCATTCGGTTCTGGAGCACTACAGTTCTCATAGCATTCAGTTCATCGGTTATCAATTCAAGAGCAGAAAAAGTCACATTACTCATTACTTCGAGAAGTTTAGACAGTTTTTGTAGCTCCCAAATCGATTTCACTGTGCCATATGCAGGTAATATGCCTGCCCACGATATGACAGCATCACTCAAGTCCATGTACGTCAGTGTGGTACCCACAGTATGATGGTCTTATCAGCCCGCCTCGATTTTTCACTCTGGATTTTCAGGCTTCCTGACAGCTTTCTTGGCCACATCTCGGGTATTTTTAATATTTCCCTGAGGCAAAACTGCAGTGTGTCATATGGCCGGGACCAGGTACCCCAAAAAACAACTGCCAGACCAATTCTCAGGTAACCACTTATATGCTTTCTTACCACACAAAATAACAATCCTCTACCTTAGTAGTTACTTTGTTACGAAATGGCTGCCCTGCATGAAACATTTTCCTATGTATTACAGATAGTTGTTTAAAAAGTACAGGATTACGTTGCACTTGTTCAATAGTCTTATGCATGGACTCAAGAAATGAGTCATAATTTGAATTACAAGCTGTACCCATTTTGTTTGCTTTGGTATAACATTTGTAATGTACAGTCACATTGCACTTGCTCCAACCCACTTGAATTGTGTCATTCTTATAAAAACATACAATTCCATTTGTGTCACAGGCAGATACAGTGCTACCTTATCATATGCTTTAATAGCTACGGTGTCATAAATCAAATTTTCCCAGGTCTCATTGACCCCTAGGGGGACTGCAGTCATTATTAACTCCCCGTATGCTGTTGGTATGGCTGTGCAAATCCAGCAGTTCGAAACATTAAAAGTCTCAGCATACACACGTGTAATTGCCTGATAAGTGTTAAAGTTTGGGTGCCAGTCTATGGTTGGCTCATCACGCTTAATCAGTTCAACTTTTGTGGCAGGAAAAAGGAAAGGCCACAACAAAAAGATCAATGTTATCAGTATAGCTACCAGAATAATTATGCAAATTTTCTGAGGTTGTTCTGCATCTGTGTTTGCTCTATACCTGGCCATTTTGTTCTCGTTGTACAACAGTAACAAGGTTTTTGTCCAGTTCAAAGTTCTTAACCAGTTTACAGTGTGTCAAATAAATCCAGGATGCTCGCTCCACGATCTTGACTGCAGTGGGTGTCGACAGTAGTACCTGGTACGGCCCTTCCCACTTTGGAGAACTCCAGTTTTTTCTCTTCACCACCTTCACCCAGACCCATGCGCCTGGGGCTACTGCTGCTTCTGATGGTCTTGTTTGCTCTTTATCTGAAACAGAATTTAACTGCAAAAGTTTGTTATTCAAAAATCACCTCATATACCCTGCAAGTGAACTGTCAGCCTCCTGCTCTGCAGGCACGAGAGGTTTCCATTGAGGTGTATAATATGCCCTCTCAAACAGAACTTCAAAAGGAGTTAACCCTTTTGCATTTGGAACAGTTCTCATGCTCAACAGTGCCAGAGGTAAACAGTGCACCCAGTTCTTTTGTGTCTCACTAATCAATTTTCTAAGCTAGTTTTTCAAAATCCCATTATGCCTCTCTACTAATCCTGCAGATTGGGGGTGGTATGCACAATGATTTTTCAGAGAAATCCCGAAATAACGGCTAAGTTGTTGTATAGTTTGATTTACAAAGTGTGTGCCATTGTCACTATAAATCTTTTCCGGTAGGCCAAATCTAGGAATAATTTCTTTAACGAGGACTTTTGCAACAGTAGCTGCATCTGGATTTTTAGTTGGAAAAGCTTACACCCATTTGGAAAACATATCTATAATGACAAGGCAGTACTTCTTATTTTCGCATTTGTTCAGTTCTATAAAATCCATACAAATAGTATGGAATGGATACGGTGGTATGGGGAAACTCCCTTGCTTAGGTTTCAATGCCCCTTGTGCATGATGCTTGTTACAAACATGGCATGCTGCACAAAATTTTTTTGTGTAGTTTGTAAATCCATACGTCGTAAACACTCGATTCACTAACTGTACCATCCCCCCTGTTGAGACATGGCACTGCCCATGGCTCAACAAAGCTGCATATCTAAACAAGTTAGATGGTAAAATCGGTTTCTTTTCTTTGGAGATGTACAGTCCCTTCTCAAGGATTGCTCCTCATTTTATCCACTTCTGTTTTTCTACATTTGTAGTAAGTGTCTGCATTGTTTTTAACATTTCTAAGTCTAAAATCTCAGATGGTTGTAATTCCTCACTCAAAAGAAAAACTTCTGAAGCTGAAGCTGCTTGTTTTGCAGCTGTATCAGCCCTCACATTACCTTTTGAAATTCTATCATGTTGCTTGGTATGAGCTACGCATTTGCAAATAGCTACTTTCTGAGGTAACTGAATAGAATCTAACAAGTCTAAAATAAATTGCGCATGGTTAATTGGTTTACCAGTAGATGTCATCATTCCTCTATTTTTCCACTGCTGCACAAAAACATGTAGAGTAGAAAAAGCATACTGACTGTCAGTCAAAATGTTTACTTTCTTACCTTTTGCTAAGGGTACATGCCCTTGTCAAGGCAATCAATTCTGCTGCTTGTGCAGATAAGTTGTGTGGTAAAGACTTTGCTTCTAAAATCTCGGTATCAGAAACTACTGCATACCCCACTAGATTCTGTCCTGTAGGACCCCTCCTGCACGAGCCGTCCACATAGTATGTCACCTCAGCATCATCCAAGGGAACATCTGTAAGGTCTTTTCCAGGTAGTGTCTTTTGCTCAATCTCTTGCAGGCAGCAGTGTGGTTTGCCATCTGCAGGGGTTGGGAGCAAGGTTGATGGATTCAAAGTTGTGCATCGTTCAATTGTCATATGAGGTTGGCTCAACAGTATAGTCATACAGGAAAGATGTCTAGCAGGAGAAAGATATGCTACTTTTTCTTGCAGTAAAATAATCACGACTGCATGAGGCACTCTCAATGTGAGAGTGTGGAACAATACTACTGAGGCTGAAGCCTGCACTGCCATTGCAGCTGCGACTACTGCTTGTACACAGTGAGGCAAGGATCGCACCACTGGGTCTAGCTGTGATGAATAGTAAGCTATGGGGCATTGTTTGGCCCCATGCTGTTGTGTTAACACTGATGTCATATAACCTTGCTTACAGTCTACAGTTTGAAAAAATCACTTATGATAGTTTGGTAATCATAAAACTAAGGAAGAAGCTATCAGTTGTTTCAGTTTGCAGAAAACTGATTCTGCTTCTGGTGTCCACTGTAATAAATCTTGTGCTGCCATCAGCTTCTTGAATATCAAGTTAGTCAGGAGCAGATTCCAAAGCATAGTTTGGAATCCAACTCCAACAAAAGTTAGTAGTACCCAGGAAGGACATCATTTCCTTCTTGGTAGTTGGATTAGGTGCTTGTAATATTGCTGTTTTTCTGTCTTCATCTAATATTTTGCCTTCTTTGGATATTACATATCCCAGGTATTTGACCTGTTTTTTCCAAAGTTGCAGTTTGTTTTTGTTTACCTTGTGTCCTTGAGTGGCTAAAAATTGTAATAATGCTATGGTATCCTCTCTGCATTCTTGCTGGGTGGGGGCTGCCAGCAGAATGTCGTCTACATAAAGTAAAATCTGACTGCCTTTCGGTGGGATAAATCCCGCCAGGTTACTTGCCATTTCTTGTGTGAATATTGTTGAACGTTCACAATATCCCTGTGGTAGTCTCGTATACGTATACCGTTTCCCCTGAAATGTAAATGCAAACCAATATTGGCTGTCAGGATGTATTGGTATTGAGAAAAATGCCTTGCTAATATCTACCACAGAAAAATACTTCTGTTGAGGTTTCAAATCATTCAATAAAGTGTGTGGATCTGGCACCCTAGGTGCCCTGGGTATAACTGCATAATTTACAGCTTGTAAATCTTGCACCATACGCCATTCTCCGTTTGCTTTCCAAACAGGAAATAAGGGTGTATTACACGGTGAATCAAGGGATTCTATTAAGACTTCTTCCTTAAGTAAGGCTGCTATTATAGGTTTGATTCCTATTTATGCGTCCTTTCTTAAGGGATACTGTCTTACTGTCTCTTTTGAGGTCTAAATGTTGATTTTGGCATGATAGTAACTGGTCCTGTTGTACGAATAAGTCCTACATCTGATTTCCCTGTTGACCAGAGAGTCTCTGGTATGTCTCGTAAGGCTTTTTCCTCTTCCTCTAGTAAGAGTGCTACTCAGCTATCCTCACTAGCCTGTGAGTGCACAGCTGGGTGTGTCTGTGTTATCCAGTTTAATTTCTGCTTTTGTACTCCTTGTTCAGAGAGTTCTAACTCTGTCTGTTTTTCCCACCTTGTGACTTTTTCTCCTAGGTCTGCCCACTTTAAGTTTCTATCTTTAGTTAAACTTACATGTGGTAATTGATTAGATTTGTAAAGTGCTAGGAATTCCTGGGGCAATGAACAGCTTACTACACTGTTTCCTCCTGTGTCCCAGTACAAATTTTGTAATACTAATCTGTTACCATGGTTTCTAAACCGTTCTTGCTCATATTCTTTATCAGGTCCTGGTCTGTTACAGTAATATAGAGTGCAATGCAACAAATGCTGTTTATCAGTGTCAAGGGAGGGGGATTTACTGATGGCTACGTTCATCAGTTCTTGATTACTGCCCCTGGACCAGTCGTAACTAAGTCCTGGCTGTACCAATAAAATGTTTCACCCTCCGGTTGCACTACAAAAGTATCCATTTGTCTGTGCTTCCATACCCTGAATAGTTGGAACTACGGCTATGCCAAATATCTGCATTAGGTCTCTGCCCAAGAGATTCACTGGGCATTTTGCAGAAACAACAATTTTGCTTTTCTGGGTCATCCCTGAAACTGGGTCAGTTATCACTATGTTGTGGGAGAGTGGCTCCCGATACAGCTGTCCATTAGCTGCTTTCACTAATATGTAGTCCAGTGATTCTGAATTTTCTGGTAGTTTGGAAGGATGTATCAGGGTCCGTGAAGCCCTGAGTCACACAGAATTTGACTTCCCTCCCCTCTACCAGAAGTGTAACTTCCGGTTTTGTGTCTGCTAAGTAAGCTCTAGGCTCAATAATGCTAAGTCTGTTCAATGTATGAGTGTATTTATCATGTGACTTTGAAATATAACTTTATTGACTGGTCTGAGTTTAAATACCTTGCATTTTTATATTTAAGTCCCATACTGAATAAAACCAGCTGCAGAGATATGATGCTCCCAAATAAATTCGAAACCTTTTATTAAAACAGCTTAAAATTAGCCTAAAAACAAACTTTACATCATCGCTTTTGTTTAACATGTTTATTAAACTTCATCAGACAATTTAATTACTTAAATGCCCATTAGTTACTTTGCTTCTAAACTTTAGTCCTTAAACCAGATTTTGTCTCTTTCTGCCTCTGACACCACCTGTACCTATCCCTTTTCCCACTAAATTTACCCTTATCATCTTTCCTTCCTCTACTTTTAGTCCCTGACCTTCTGGATACCTTACACTGAACTTACTTCCCAACTTCACTGATTGTTTTTCCTCTAAACTGGCCTTCTTCCTTTACTACTTGGCGCAACCCGCTCCATTCGCCCTGCGGGCTTACACCCCTACCCTGCCCCCAATTTCCAACCACCCCAACTGGTCCTAGACTTATACTTCCTTAACCACACCCTCTTTCCCATCCTACTTATCCTATAATCCAGCCAATCTACACAGCTTAGCTACACCCCCTCCTTTACCAACTTTCTCAAGTGCCTCTACTTATAGTAATTTACCCTTTCCCTTTACCATTATCTATTCCCTCCTCTTAAAGACTCAACCATAACTAATATTTCTTTTATTGTCCTATCCCAGTCTAGCCTCTGTTGTATTTGTATAGGTAATCTTAGCAATATGCCTAATCAAGCTATGCCTAACCAAGCTATCCTAACCAAGTTAATACTCATAGCCACACTTATACCTGTCCTCACCTCAGCCTATCTCCTCACCTCCTTTGAAAAAGTGAATTATTACCACTTTAACTACTCCTCAAAACAAACAGCCATTCAAATTTCTACCCTAACCCATATTCAGATAAATATCATGTCCACTCCCTGATACCTGCTTTCACTACTTTTATCTCTATATTGCCTTTTCTTACCAAAACAATACTGCTTACCCTCTTGAAGCAGTAACTGCCACTAGTAAAATTAAAATAACTTACTGGATGAATTCAATCTTTTACTGTACTGTAAATTACCTCATGTATCACACTGTAAAATGACTTGTCTTATCCTGTATGTCAATATTTCTTAGTGTAATGTTCTTCATTTTAAGATTACTTATTTGTATTTTGACATCCTTTCTTTTATTGTGTGATAAAATTGTTTTTAAAATTTTTGTGCTACTATTGGAGCTTTTCTCCCCGGGCCTCTACTGAAAATGGAAATATATCCAGTTAGACTAGCCCGGTAAACAAATGTAAAATAAATAAATAAAATAAATAAGTCCAAAATTTAATTTTCTTCATTATCTATGAATTCATGTACATCCTCTATTTCTTCTGTCACATCCTCTACCCTTTCTGTCACATTTGCATTTGTCTTTTCTTGTATATTCCTATCCAGTGATTCTTGACTATCATATAGTCATTCCTCACCCTCCTTGTCTTCCGTGGTTACCTTCTTATTTTGCCTGCAATCCCTTGCCAAATGTCCCTTTTTCCCACATTTGAAACATTCACCCCTTTTATTTCTCTCTTCAAAGTCTTCTGATCGTTTATCAGATCGTTTGTTTCCCTGGGTATTTTTCTTACCCTTCTTCCCAGTTTGTACTACAAAGACTTCTGATCCATCTTCTCCTGCAAATACTTGAGTTTTCTTTTGTTATTAAAATGCCTTTCGGCATGTCTTGCATATTCAAGTAATGACTGTAATCTACTTGTATGATGATCTACCATGTGCTTTGTAATAAAGCTGCTAATGGGCGCAATACTGCCTTTTAAAAATGCATTCTTTTGCTGTTGCTCATATGGGAATCGTGTGTTTGATCTTCAGGTACCTGCATTCCACAATGGTTATTAAAACATTCTAATAATCTGGCATAATATCTATCAACAGTTTCACCTTCTTATTGTATGCATTGATTAATGCAAGTCCAATCAGTCCTAGGCTTCCATTTCTCAGAGATTCGGTCTGTCAGACCTTTCACTCTGTTGTCCAGTTCTGCGTTACTATGTGGGAGTGGTCTAAGCTCTGCGTCACGGGGATTCCAGTTGCCACTGATCATGTGCCAATCTGGACCTACGATTTGTCTAACTACTTTCTCTACTTCTTCTCCATTGAAATGGTAACTTAACCTCATGCCTTGTAAGTCTTCTAAGAATTTTCTAAAATTAACTTTTGGATGGGGAATTCCCTCTGTGGCTTTCCAGATGTCTTCCGGTGTCCACGGTCTATATACTAGAAGAGTTGGATCCTGTCCTGCCTGTCCTGCCTGTGGATTTGGTACTTCTATAAGTGGACATATCTCTTCTTCACTCATAGCTTGCGAATTTTTATTCATTTCATATAATTCAATATCTCCTCTCAAGTTGCGTGTTCGAGACCTGGTCTCGATAGGATCTCTGACAAACGGTTTTGGTTTTGCAGAAACAGTTGGGTATAGCAGAGGTGGATCAGCTTGTCCACTCGCTTCATATTCTGGTAAGGGAAGCGGAGGGGTCAGAGGAGGGGCTGTTGCTGTTACCAAGTTATTGTCTTCTTTATCTAAGAACACTGCTTTTGAATTTTTAATCTTTTGTTCCCTGCGGTTTGCTTCCTCAAGCCACCTGTGTGCCTGAGGGACTCCTAATTGTCGCTGCTTTTTTAGCTGACCTTTCACATCTGTTTTAAGTTGTCTAACAAGTTTAATAAGTGAAGGTTTATCTAAATTACCGTCAAATTTGTATTTATCAACCCATTTTGTATAATACTTAACATTATCGGCACGCTGTAATTGCATATATTTCGCGTCTTTGGTTAGGGGCAGGTCTCGGGAACTTTTCATGCACTGATTTCCCATGTTGCCGTAGCTAAGTTAGAAATTGTTACATAACCCTTCTTATCACGTGGTACCACGATTTTACACCTTTTCACAGTTTATCTAGAATAACTGCCTACCTATTCTGTTTCTCTGATCTATGACAAGACAGCAATCTTTTTGTCCCTGATCTGCACATGCAAATCTCCCTGACAAAACAATACTGTAACAAGTCCCTGATCCAAAACAGAAAAAAGGTAAATTCCTCCTTACCTGACCCTCCGTGTGTTGATCCATCGGAACGTTGACTCGTCCTCCAATCCCAGATCAGAAACAGTGGCTGGTCTCTTTCGAACAACAATTCAGTCAGAGGTTTTTCAAGACAGAAGAGCCAATGTGGCCACTTCTCTGTACGGGTACATGCCACTGGGCCCAATTCTGACCTGAGCCTAGAGTGAGAGATACTTTCCGGTCCAAAGGACCAAACTGTCAAAGGAAAAATATACTTTAAAAAATGATCAAAACACGGTAGGTTCAGGTTAAGGCACTTTAATCTTGCAGCAAGGAGACAAAAACATGCTAATACAGAGTTTGTCTAACTACAATCAGGGAATGCAGACATTTTTATACACTTTCTAATAAGACATTGCCTACCAAGCTGACGTAGTGAATCACAAGTTTTGTCATCGTCATTTGTAGTGATTGTTTTTACAATATTCTGCTGGTACTATCAATTTTCATGAGAAACTTCCTGAGAAAAACAACGCGGCCCTGGCTACCACTGGTTAGATATATGCAATGTTACCATTCAAGGTACTATGGCTAATTCGAGCACAAAGCAAGTATAGATTGCAGTTCATTTCTCTAACAGTCCTTTGTCTATGTTATGTCTAACTTCTGCAGCTGTGTATGTTCTCATACTTCGAACAGAGCTGATTGTTTAAAATCATTACATTTACAGAATATAGCATTGTTCATTCATTTCTTCCTGACCTAGCAGATAATCACCTGCTTCTCAAGTACATTTCCAAAAGGCATAAACATGAATATTGCTGTGCTAGCAATTACTAGGTCAGAGGGCATCTTGCAAGTTTCAGAAAGCACACTGCAGTTTCAAAAAGCATCTTTTCAGTCTCATATGAAACTCAACTGTATATAGAACAGTGCATATAAAATAGAATGAAAAAGTGTTAACTTATTTAGTTTCTAATTAGCATTAAGCATACACACATTAATACATATTTTCTGACATTTCCCCCCTGTTAATACTTTTTAATTCTATTTTCAAAAGAATAAACAGTTTGCTTCTTCTCCTAACCTCTTCCATTCAGGATTTGCAGTTAAGAAAGTCATTCAGTTTAAACTTATGAAAGTGTTTCACATTCTAACAATTCTTCAATTTCAGTACTTTGCTACAAAGTCTCAGAAACTGATATATCTATAAATTCTTTGATTAACTTTTTCATGCAGGGAATACCACAACAAATACATGCTCCTAATAGGAGTAATCCCACACAAATGGCAATCAGGATGTTCATTAGGATGGAACCCCATCCCCCAAACAAATTCTGGAAAAAGTCCATCAGAGGGTTTGGGCCTGGTTTGGTCATGGTCGACACCTGCTGTATCACCTCAAGGTGGTCGTTTATCTCATGTTGATGATCAGGTATATACGCACAGCACTCTTCTTTGATTAAAGCGCACATACCACCTCTCGCCGCAAGGGTGAAGTCAAGGGCCATTCGGTTCTGGAGCACTACAGTTCTCATAGCATTCAGTTCATCGGTTATCAATTCAAGAGCAGAAAAAGTCGCATTACTCATTACTTCGAGAAGTTTAGACAGTTTTCGTAGCTCCCAAATCGATTTCACTGTGCCATATGCAGGTAATATGCCTGCCCACGATATGACAGCATCACTCAAGTCCATGTACGTCAGTGTGGTACCCACAGTATGATGGTCTTATCAGCCCGCCTCGATTTTTCACTCTGGATTTTCAGGCTTCCTGACAGCTTTCTTGGCCACATCTCGGGTATTTTTAATATTTCCCTGAGGCAAAACTGCAGTGTGTCATATGGCCGGGACCAGGTACCCCAAAAAACAACTGCCAGACCAATTCTCAGGTAACCACTTATATGCTTTCTTACCACACACAAAATAACAATCCTCTACCTTAGTAGTTACTTTGTTACGAAATGGCTGCCCTGCATGAAACATTTTCCTATGTATTACAGATAGTTGTTTAAAAAGTACAGGATTACGTTGCACTTGTTCAATAGTCTTATGCATGGACTCAAGAAATGAGTCATAATTTGAATTACAAGCTGTACCCATTTTGTTTGCTTTGGTATAACATTTGTAATGTACAGTCACATTGTACTTGCTCCAACCCACTTGAATTGTGTCATTCTTATAAAAACATACAATTCCCTTTTGTGTCACAGGCAAATACAGTGCTACCTTATCATATGCTTTAATAGCTACGGTGTCATAAATCAAATTTTCCCAGGTCTCATTGACCCCTAGGGGGACTGCAGTCATTATTAACTCCCCGTATGCTGTTGGTATGGCTGTGCAAATCCAGCAGTTCGAAACATTAAAAGTCTCAGCATACACACGTGTAATTGCCTGATAAGTGTTAAAGTTTGGGTGCCAGTCTATGGTTGGCTCATCACGCTTAATCAGTTCAACTTTTGTGGCAGGAAAAAGGAAAGGCCACAACAAAAAGATCAATGTTATCAGTATAGCTACCAGAATAATTATGCAAATTTTCTGAGGTTGTTCTGCATCTGTGTTTGCTCTATACCTGGCCATTTTGTTCTCGTTGTACAACAGTAACAAGGTTTTTGTCCAGTTCAAAGTTCTTAACCAGTTTACAGTGTGTCAAATAAATCCAGGATGCTCGCTCCACGATCTTGACTGCAGTGGGTGTCGACAGTAGTACCTGGTACGGCCCTTCCCACTTTGGAGAACTCCAGTTTTTTCTCTTCACCACCTTCACCCAGACCCATGCGCCTGGGGCTACTGCTGCTTCTGATGGTCTTGTTTGCTCTTTATCTGAAACAGAATTTAACTGCAAAAGTTTGTTATTCAAAAATCACCTCATATACCCTGCAAGTGAACTGTCAGCCTCCTGCTCTGCAGGCACGAGAGGTTTCCATTGAGGTGTATAATATGCCCTCTCAAACAGAACTTCAAAAGGAGTTAACCCTTTTGCATTTGGAACAGTTCTCATGCTCAACAGTGCCAGAGGTAAACAGTGCACCCAGTTCTTTTGTGTCTCACTAATCAATTTTCTAAGCTAGTTTTTCAAAATCCCATTATGCCTCTCTACTAATCCTGCAGATTGGGGGTGGTATGCACAATGATTTTTCAGAGAAATCCCAAATAACGGCTAAGTTGTTGTATAGTTTGATTTACAAAGTGTGTGCCATTGTCACTATAAATCTTTTCCGGTAGGCCAAATCTAGGAATAATTTCTTTAACGAGGACTTTTGCAACAGTAGCTGCATCTGGATTTTTAGTTGGAAAAGCTTACACCCATTTGGAAAACATATCTATAATGACAAGGCAGTACTTCTTATTTTCGCATTTGTTCAGTTCTATAAAATCCATACAAATAGTATGGAATGGATACGGTGGTATGGAAACTCCCTTGCTTAGGTTTCAATGCCCTTGTGCATGATGCTTGTTACAAACATGGCATGCTGCACAAAAATTTTTGTGTAGTTTGTAAATCCATACGTCGTAAACACTCGATTCACTAACTGTACCATCCCCCCTGTTGAGACATGGCACTGCCCATGGCTCAACAACGCTGCATATCTAAACAAGTTAGATGGTAAAATCGGTTTCTTTTCTTTGGAGATGTACAGTCCCTTCTCAAGGATTGCTCCTCATTTTATCCACTTCTGTTTTTCTACATTTGTAGTAAGTGTCTGCATTGTTTTTAACATTTCTAAGTCTAAAATCTCAGATGGTTGTAATTCCTCACTCAAAAGAAAAACTTCTGAAGCTGAAGCTGCTTGTTTTGCAGCTATATCAGCCCTCGCATTACCTTTTGAAATTCTATCATGTTGCTTGGTATGAGCTACGCATTTGCAAATAGCTACTTTCTGAGGTAACTGAATAGAATCTAACAAGTCTAAAATAAATTGCGCATGGTTAATTGGTTTACCAGTAGATGTCATCATTCCTCTATTTTTCCACTGCTGCACAAAAACATGTAGAGTAGAAAAAGCATACTGACTGTCAGTCAAAATGTTTACTTTCTTACCTTTTGCTAAGGGTACATGCCCTTGTCAAGGCAATCAATTCTGCTGCTTGTGCAGATAAGTTGTGTGGTAAAGACTTTGCTTCTAAAATCTCGGTATCAGAAACTACTGCATACCCCACTAGATTCTGTCCTGTAGGACCCCTCCTGCACGAGCCGTCCACATAGTATGTCACCTCAGCATCATCCAAGGGAACATCTGTAAGGTCTTTTCCAGGTAGTGTCTTTTGCTCAATCTCTTGCAGGCAGCAGTGTGGTTTGCCATCTGCAGGGGTTGGGAGCAAGGTTGATGGATTCAAAGTTGTGCATCGTTCAATTGTCATATGAGGTTGGCTCAACAGTATAGTCATACAGGAAAGATGTCTAGCAGGAGAAAGATATGCTACTTTTTCTTGCAGTAAAATAATCACGACTGCATGAGGCACTCTCAATGTGAGAGGGTGGACCAATACTACTGAGGCTGAAGCCTGCACTGCCATTGCAGCTGCGACTACTGCTTGTACACAGTGAGGCAAGGATCGCACCACTGGGTCTAGCTGTGATGAATTGTAAGCTATGGGGCATTGTTTGGCCCCATGCTGTTGTGTTAACACTGATGTCATATAACCTTGCTTACAGTCTACAGTTTGAAAAAATCACTTATGATAGTTTGGTAATCATAAAACTAAGGAAGAAGCTATCAGTTGTTTCAGTTTGCAGAAAACTGATTCTGCTTCTGGTGTCCACTGTAATAAATCTTGTGCTGCCATCAGCTTCTTGAATATCAAGTTAGTCAGCGGAGCAGATTCCAAAGCATAGTTTGGAATCCAACTCCAACAAAAGTTAGTAGTACCCAGGAAGGACATCATTTCCTTCTTGGTAGTTGGATTAGGTGCTTGTAATATTGCTGTTTTTCTGTCTTCATCTAATATTTTGCCTTCTTTGGATATTACATATCCCAGGTATTTGACCTGTTTTTTCCAAAGTTGCAGTTTGTTTTTGTTTACCTTGTGTCCTTGAGTGGCTAAAAATTGTAATAATGCTATGGTATCCTCTCTGCATTCTTGCTGGGTGGGGGCTGCCAGCAGAATGTCGTCTACATAAAGTAAAATCTGACTGCCTTTCGGTGGGATAAATCCCGCCAGGTTACTTGCCATTTCTTGTGTGAATATTGTTGAACGTTCACAATATCCCTGTGGTAGTCTCGTATACGTATACCGTTTCCCCTGAAATGTAAATGCAAACCAATATTGGCTGTCAGGATGTATTGGTATTGAGAAAAATGCCTTGCTAATATCTACCACAGAAAAATACTTCTGTTGAGGTTTCAAATCATTCAATAAAGTGTGTGGATCTGGCACCCTAGGTGCCCTGGGTATAACTGCATAATTTACAGCTTGTAAATCTTGCACCATACGCCATTCTCCGTTTGCTTTCCAAACAGGAAATAAGGGTGAATTACACGGTGAATCAAGGGATTCTATTAAGACTTCTTCCTTAAGTAAGGCTGCTATTACAGGTTTGATTCCTATTTATGCGTCCTTTCTTAAGGGATACTGTCTTACTGTCTCTTTTGAGGTCTAAATGTTGATTTTGGCATGATAGTAACTGGTCCTGTTGTACGAATAAGTCCTACATCTGATTTCCCTGTTGACCAGAGAGTCTCTGGTATGTCTCGTAAGGCTTTTTCCTCTTCCTCTAGTAAGAGTGCTACTCAGCTATCCTCACTAGCCTGTGAGTGCACAGCTGGGTGTGTCTGTGTTATCCAGTTTAATTTCTGCTTTTGTACTCCTTGTTCAGAGAGTTCTAACTCTGTCTGTTTTTCCCACCTTGTGACTTTTTCTCCTAGGTCTGCCCACTTTAAGTTTCTATCTTTAGTTAAACTTACATGTGGTAATTGATTAGATTTGTAAAGTGCTAGGAATTCCTGGGGCAATGAACAGCTTACTACACTGTTTCCTCCTGTGTCCCAGTACAAATTTTGTAATACTAATCTGTTACCATGGTTTCTAAACAGTTCTTGCTCATATTCTTTATCAGGTCCTGGTCTGTTACAGTAATATAGAGTGCAATGCAACAAATGCTGTTTATCAGTGTCAAGGGAGGGGGATTTACTGATGGCTACGTTCATCAGTTCTTCGGTTACTGCCCCTGGACCAGTCGTAACTAAGTCCTGGCTGTACCAATAAAATGTTTCACCCTCCGGTTGCACTACAAAAGTATCCATTTGTCTGTGCTTCCATACCCTGAATAGTTGGAACTACGGCTATGCCAAATATCTGCATTAGGTCTCTGCCCAAGAGATTCACTGGGCATTTTGCAGAAACAACAATTTTGCTTTTCTGGGTCATCCCTGAAACTGGGTCAGTTATCGCTATGTTGTGGGAGAGTGGCTCCCGATACAGCTGTCCATTAGCTGCTTTCACTAATATGTAGTCCAGTGATTCTGAATTTTCTGGTAGTTTGGAAGGATGTATCAGGGTCCGTGAAGCCCCTGAGTCACACAGGAATTTGACTTCCCTCCCCTCTACCAGAAGTGTAACTTCCGGTTTTGTGTCTGCTAAGTAAGCTCTAGGCTCAATAATGCTAAGTCTGTTCAATGTATGAGTGTATTTATCATGTGACTTTGAAATATAACTTTATTGACTGGTCTGAGTTTAAATACCTTGCATTTTTATATTTAAGTCCCATACTGAATAAAACCAGCTGCAGAGATATGATGCTCCCAAATAAATTCGAAACCTTTTATTAAAACAGCTTAAAAATTAGCCTAAAAACAAACTTTACATCATCACTTTTGTTTAACATGTTTATTAAACTTCATCAGACAATTTAATTACTTAAATGCCCATTAGTTACTTTGCTTCTAAACTTTAGTCCTTAAACCAGATTTTGTCTCTTTCTGCCTCTGACACCACCTGTACCTATCCCTTTTCCCACTAAATTTACCCTTATCATCTTTCCCTTCCCTCTACTTTTTAGTCCCTGACCTTCTGGATACCTTACACTGAACTTACTTCCCAACTTCACTGATTGTTTTTCCTCTAAACTGGCCTTCTTCCTTTACTACTTGGCGCAACCCGCTCCATTCACCCTGTGGGCTTACACCCCTCCCCTACCCTGCCCCCAATTTCCAACCACCCCAACTGGTCCTAGACTTATACTTCCTTAACCACACCCTCTTTCCCATCCTACTTATCCTATAATCCAGCCAATCTACACAGCTTAGCTACACCCCCTCCTTTACCAACTTTCTCAAGTGCCTCTACTTATAGTAATTTACCCTTTCCCTTTACCATTATCTATTCCCTCCTCTTAAAGACTCAACCATAACTAATATTTCTTTTATTGTCCTATCCCAGTCTAGCCTCTGTTGTATTTGTATAGGTAATCTTAGCAATATGCCTAATCAAGCTATGCCTAACCAAGCTATCCTAACCAAGTTAATACTCATAGCCACACTTATACCTGTCCTCACCTCAGCCTATCTCCTCACCTCCTTTGAAAAAGTGAATTATTACCACTTTAACTACTCCTCAAAACAAACAGCCATTCAAATTTCTACCCTAACCCATATTCAGATAAATATCATGTCCACTCCCTGATACCTGCTTTCACTACTTTTATCTCTATATTGCCTTTTCTTACCAAAACAATACTGCTTACCCCTCTTGAAGCAGTAACTGCCACTAGTAAAATTAAAATAACTTACTGGATGAATTCAATCTTTTACTGTACTGTAAATTACCTCATGTATCACACTGTAAAATGACTTGTCTTATCCTGTATGTCAATATTTCTTAGTGTAATGTTCTTCATTTTAAGATTACTTATTTGTATTTTGACATCCTTTCTTTTATTGTGTGATAAAATTGTTTTTAAAATTTTTGTGCTACTATTGGAGTTTTCTCCCGGCCTCTACTGAAAATGGAAATATATCCAGTTAGACTAGCCCGGTAAACAAATGTAAAATAAATAAATAAAATAAATAAGTCCAAAATTTAATTTTCTTCATTATCTATGAATTCATGTACATCCTCTATTTCTTCTGTCACATCCTCTACCCTTTCTATCACATTTGCATTTGTCTTTTCTTGTATATTCCTATCCAGTGATTCTTGACTATCATATAGTCATTCCTCACCCTCCTTGTCTTCCGTGGTTACCTTCTTATTTTGCCTGCAATCCCTTGCCAAATGTCCCTTTTTCCCACATTTGAAACATTCACCCCTTTTATTTCTCTCTTCAAAGTCTTCTGATCGTTTATCAGATCGTTTGATTCCCTGGGTATTTTTCTTACCCTTCTTCCCAGTTTGTACTACAAAGACTTCTGATCCATCTTCTCCTGCAAATACTTGAGTTTTCTTTTTGCTATTAAAATGCCTTTCGGCATGTCTTGCATATTCAAGTAATGACTGTAATCTACTTGTATGATGATCTACCATGTGCTTTGTAATAAAGCTGCTAATGGGCGCAATACTGCCTTTTAAAAATGCATTCTTTTGCTGTTGCTCATATGGGGAATCGTGTGTTTGATCTTCAGGTACCTGCATTCCACAATGGTTATTAAAACATTCTAATAATCTGGCATAATATCTATCAACAGTTTCACCTTCTTATTGTATGCATTGATTAATGCAAGTCCAATCAGTCCTAGGCTTCCATTTCTCAGAGATTCGGTCTGTCAGACCTTTCACTCTGTTGTCCAGTTCTGCGTTACTATGTGGGAGTGGTCTAAGCTCATGTCATGGGATTCCAGTTGCCACTGATCATGTGCCAATCTGGACCTACGATTTGTCTAACTACTTTCTCTACTTCTTCTCCATTGAAATGGTAACTTAACCTCATGCCTTGTAAGTCTTCTAAGAATTTTCTAAAATTAACTTTTGGATGGGGAATTCCCTCTGTGGCTTTCCAGATGTCTTCCGGTGTCCACGGTCTATATACTAGAAGAGTTGGATCCTGTCCTGCCTGTCCTGCCTGTGGATTTGGTACTTCTATAAGTGGACATATCTCTTCTTCACTCATAGCTTGCGAATTTTTATTCATTTCATATAATTCAATATCTCCTCTCAAGTTGCGTGTTCGAGACCTGGTCTCGATAGGATCTCTGACAAACGGTTTTGGTTTTGCAGGAACAGTTGGGTATAGCAGAGGTGGATCAGCTTGTCCACTCGCTTCATATTCTGGTAAGGGAAGCGGAGGGGTCAGAGGAGGGGCTGTTGCTGTTACCAAGTTATTGTCTTCTTTATCTAAGAACACTGCTTTTGAATTTTTAATCTTTTGTTCCCTGCGGTTTGCTTCCTCAAGCCACCTGTGTGCCTGAGGGACTCCTAATTGTCGCTGCTTTTTTAGCTGACCTTTCACATCTGTTTTAAGTTGTCTAACAAGTTTAATAAGTGAAGGTTTATCTAAATTACCGTCAAATTTGTATTTATCAACCCATTTTGTATAATACTTAACATTATCGGCACGCTGTAATTGCATATATTTTGCGTCTTTGGTTAGGGGCAAGTCTCGGGAACTTTTCATGCACTGATTTCCCATGTTGCCTTAGCTAAGTTAGAAATTGTTACATAACCCTTCTTATCACGTGGTACCACGATTTTACACCTTTTCACAGTTTATCTAGAATAACTGCCTACCTATTCTGTTTCTCTGATCTATGACAAGACAGCAATCTTTTTGTCCCTGATCTGCACATGCAAATCTCCCTGACAAAACAATACTGTAACAAGTCCCTGATCCAAAACAGAAAAAAGGTAAATTCCTCCTTACCTGACCCTCCGTGTGTTGATCCATCGGAACGTTGACTCGTCCTCCAATCCCAGATCAGAAACAGTGGCTGGTCTCTTTCGAACAACAATTCAGTCAGAGGTTTTTCAAGACAGAAGAGCCAATGTGGCCACTTCTCTGTACGGGTACATGCCACTGGGCCCAATTCTGACCTGAGCCTAGAGTGAGAGATACTTTCCGGTCCAAAGGACCAAACTGTCAAAGGAAAAATATACTTTAAAAAATGATCAAAACACGGTAGGTTCAGGTTAAGGCACTTTAATCTTGCAGCAAGGAGACAAAAACATGCTAATACAGAGTTTGTCTAACTACAATCAGGGAATGCAGACATTTTTATACACTTTCTAATAAGACATTGCCTACCAAGCTGACGTAGTGAATCACAAGTTTTGTCATCGTCATTTGTAGTGATTGTTTTTACAATATTCTGCTGGTACTATCAATTTTCATGAGAAACTTCCTGAGAAAAACAACGTGGCCCTGGCTACCACTGGTTAGATATATGCAATGTTACCATTCAAGGTACTATGGCTAATTCGAGCACAAAGCAAGTATAGATTGCAGTTCATTTCTCTAACAGTCCTTTGTCTATGTTATGTCTAACTTCTGCAGCTGTGTATGTTCTCATACTTCGAACAGAGCTGATTGTTTAAAATCATTACATTTACAGAATATAGCATTGTTCATTCATTTCTTCCTGACCTAGCAGATAATCACCTGCTTCTCAAGTACATTTCCAAAAGGCATAAACATGAATATTGCTGTGCTAGCAATTATTAGGTCAGAGGGCATCTTGCAAGTTTCAGAAAGCACACTGCAGTTTCAAAAAGCATCTTTTCAGTCTCATATGAAACTCAACTGTATATAGAACAGTGCATATAAAATAGAATGAAAAAGTGTTAACTTATTTAGTTTCTAATTAGCATTAAGCATACACACATTAATACATATTTTTTGACAGAAACAAAAGAAGGCAAAGGAAGAGCTGCATGCTCAGTTTTAATAAAAAATCAGATTTGTATGTCTTTTTATGCCTCAACATATAGAAAGAATGAAAAGACCACATTGACACAGAAACACCCTTTTTAGGTCTAAAATCACAACAGTGTTATATATTTATATTTTTGATAGCATTTGTTTATTTTACTCCAAAAACATGAAATATATACATTTGTTTTCAGCTATTCTGTAAAACACAACTTTTGCACTCAGGCAATTTCTAAAGCCCAGTCTGACCTGAATTCCATCCTACATTCAAATGACATTGTTCTATTGCTTCAAGACTTATGACATTTTCCAGACAACATCTTTTGATAATCCCACTTTCATTTTGTTTTCTCAGATTAAAAACTGTTAGAACAAGTGGAATAAATAATTAAAATATGGGCCACTCTCTTGAAAAATGAAAGATACAAACTTAGTATAAGAAAATGAAGAAAATACTGCTTTTTATAAAAGAGAGTATTACTTTATTCTCATTTCATAGCAACACAATAAAAATATAATTCTAATACATACGAGATTGTCAGTTAGAAAAAAAATGTAAAAACATACATTTTTGTGAAACAAATGGCAAAATCAGAGGATCCAACTCTATGGATGTGCAAAGTATTATATAAAATTGACAACAAGAGAGAAACTCACTTAGCTAGTCATCTCAGCTGTAAAGTCACACAAACAAACTCTATCTTCTTGCAATGCAGTTTACTGCCCATGAGACTATATGGGGGAGGGGGTGCTGTATCATAAATTCATAGGATTTCTACTTCTGATTTAATAACTATGTATTAAAGAAGTATTTTAGATCATTACTGTATCAATATATAGACCAGAAGTTCACAGCACCAACAGTTTACAATGCAGAATATCAGACTGGGAAGAAAAGCACATAAACTAAAGCCACTGGGGCATGTTTTGAAAGCCAATATCTCTGTTGCTCTGTGAGATTTCATTACAACACATACAGCTAATAGCAGCAGTGCATTCAGTAATATAACACACCTAAGACAGAATTCATGCCTCAGAGTTCCAGTGCAGCATATCCATCCCTAAATTTAACTCCATAGCTTTAGCTATTTGAAGGAATGACATTGCTACTAAGAATTGTTACAATTGAAAAAAAATTACACATTTTTTCTGCTGAAAAGTACAGGACATTTACTTCTTATACAATGAAAACTTAGTGCATACATATTCTGGACTTTCATTTTACCTGGCCTTTTTTAACTGTCTAATAATCCTCAAGTAAAAAATGGATACAGTGCCAGACTGTGCCAAAAGACATCAGAAATGCATGATTTATTAGCTGCAAGCATGAGGCCATATGTCAGTTCCCTGAAAACAGTTCACAAAAATTCAGGGGCTTCTAACATACTTGGGTACAAAACACATGCATAGTCACCAAATGGAATGTGTCCCTTCTGAAAGAGTAAGCCACCTATGACTATGAAGGAATCACATAAATAAAAGTGGCCAGGATGGTCTTTAACAGTTACTGCCCCCCCAAAAAAACATATCAATAATCTTTCAAAGCGTGTGCTGTAATTGTTGTTTGTTTTCATACATTATCTACCACCAGAATGACACCTTCATTTATTATTTTATTTTATTTTATGTTATCTGGATGAGTAATCAAGGAGTCTGGATCCTACCACTGCCACCAATATGTGACGTCCCCCTCTGGGCCAGTAATCAAGGAGCCTGAAACTTCAACACTGACACTGGAGGCAGACATTCACTTGGAATACAAATGGATGCACTCAGTATTTCCAGATGCAGACCTCTCTGTATCAAGCACAATTTCCCTTAAAATCACCCAGGGAACACACTCAGTCCATGGTCTGGATTTCTCTATGTGTCTCCATCCAGGTCTTCAATAAGACTCTCCACTAGTACAGCTATAGGGTTGAGACCTCAGCCGAGTGTTCAAGCCAAGTTCTCCAGCATCCTCTCTGTAAAACCAGGGCTTTGTGTCCCTGCTGCAGGTAGCTGAAGTACACATACACTTTGAGATTTTCACACGCACACACACACACACACACACACACACACACACACACACACACACACACACACACACACACACACACACACCTGGGAAAGGCTGATGCAGATATACTAGATATGCCCCCTTCTGCCCAGACTATAATGTAGTTATCCCTGCCACCAGACACTACAAAGTCAGCACCTAAGGCTGCTGCAAGGGTACCCAATTAAACTGAGTGAAATTAATATTAATACAAATAGTAATGTTGACCAAACAGTCAGGCTTTTAGGAGTGGCCACAGTGTCACCAATAGATATAAGTTCTCTCAAAGGTTAAAATATTTTGTAAAGAACAAGCCACAATGAAAAGTTTACATATATTTAATAATAAATAATAAAAGAACATTAAAATGTGAAATATCTATTTACAGTAAACACCAGAGGATCAGTCACAGGAAATATTAAAAATAACACAGCTAGAAAGATTCAAACAGTGACAGAAAAAATACTTAACTATTTTCACTATATTTTCCTGAGTGATCTAGATAATTACTGTTCCTGCTTATCTAATATAGTAAGGCAAGATGAAGTAGGTGAGGGATCCTTCTATGTCAGGTTCCAAACAACAGACTGATTGGAGACTTCAGTCTCAGCTAATATTAAAACTTTATTTCTGCACAGAATTACATCACATACATCTGTTCATTTGACTTGTGATTCCCATGCAACTCCCCATTGCTAGAAACAGCCTGGATTTAGCACCTACATGTCAGTAATATGCACACAAGGGCTTTGCTAAGATCTGGCGCAGCTTCTGGAAGTCATAAAACAATTACAAACTTCTACTCCTCCTGCACAGACTAACAAGCACATGCTACTTACAGAAATTGTGTCTATGATTCATTCAAAACTGTGAGATAACATCTTTATGGCCTAGGCTGAGAAATTTAATTTTCTTACTATTTATCAAAGTCAGGTGGATTGAGATACTCTGTTACAATATATACATTTAAACAGTTACAATAATAATGCATGTACATTTCTTTTCTGCCCAGCAGGGCACACTGTTGATACATTTGTACCATAAGCAGCTTAACAAATACATTTTTCAACACAAGCATCTGTACAAATCAGTTTGATATACACATGACATATAATTCTTTACAAAACTGCAGCTAGGTATGCTGGTATATGTTGCACATCCACTGCCCTACTTCTCCTGGCATAGCTGGCAATACCTCCAGTCATCACACATTTGTTAACCAGGTAAGCCCATTGGACAAAAGTTTCCCTTTTCAGGGATTTCCCAAGAGCAATGTCTCATTATGCTCAAAATTGCAACATAAGAAAATGGATGTGCTGGCAATCAAACCCTGAAATCTTGACTAGAGTTCTCTAGACTTCTGATGTTTCATTTTGAAGAAAATTAAAAACATAAGAGCCATAGTAATGCATTTACTTTTGCTGCTATAGTAAATCCCACCCCTATGTGGACTGACATAAAGACAGATACATAAATAAATATAAATAAATAAATGTGTGTGTATTGTGCTGTGGGCAGCTTGTAATGTTACTACTGCTGACAAATTATCTGATTTTCCACAAGAAAAGAAAATGAAAGAACATCCAATCACAAAAACTTACTTCAGTTTGGAACTTGCAGACACTACTTTCTGTCCCCCTCTTCCCTTCAAGCCACAACAATGATCACTTTGATATGCTTACACTCAAGGTACTATGTGCTTTCTTTCATCCACTGTCTCCCATAGCTCTTAATGTTCCATCTCCAAAATATGGACCACTTCTTACAATGTGAAACAAATAGGCAAAATATAGAACCTTTACTAACAACTTCAACTAGAACGCTCATAACATAGTGAACAACTGTTTCTTCATAATTATAAAATGTTCTTTTGATGCCTAATATTCACCATGGTTATTTAAAAAATATATAATAATTAATGGGTGACAGACCCCTTCAAGGTGAAACTGTGGAATACAAGTTATTAGCACCCAAGGAATGATCTTTTCAATTTAATTTTATTGATATTTATTACCGGTTAGCACTCGAACAATACGTACCTTTTACAAGTGCAGTCAGATGAATTAATACTCACAAGTTGTTATAGAGTAGTAAAGTAAAAACAGAATAACATAAAAGAAATACATTATTTATAGTTCATATTTTCAGTTGTTACCTATGTTGCTTCCCCAAACTTATGGTAATCCTCTGCGATTAGCAGTAACCTAAGTAGTACAGAGAAATCTGCAATAGTTTTCAAGTATTTCAACAGCATACAGAGACATCCAAACTAAGATAAGAATATTTTCGTGATTTCCTGCACTTGTACTTGCCTTATACAGTAGTCACTAAAGTTTTTGAGCATTTTAAAGCATTTATTACATTTTGTGCAAAAATAGTAATTTCTCTATTTGTTGGCTTTTCTAGTTCTGTTTGCCTCCAAATCTCTTTGCAAAAGGGAAATTCACCTGAGACTTAGTTGCTTGATGCTCAGTCTGCACTTGAGATCTGCCTTTGCTGTGCTTTAAATTCTATGATCATTCATCTCGTGGCAGAAGGTGTTTATCTGGTTTGTCTGAGATGGGAAGCTCAAATTGTGACTGCTTATTGACTAGGAAGCATAAGAGTCAGTTTTCAAGCTTTTTTACTCTGCTATAAATCTGGCAAGTTTGTGTGGAGCTGCCCACTGGTCAACGGTGATTAGCAGTGCCCTCAATAGTAGAGAACACCTACACAGTAAAAGTTCCCTATAAAGTTAGGATTAGACATTAAACATGTTAAATAGTATGGCATTGTGCAGAAATAAAGCTTAAAGCAGCTAGCTTGTGCAACAAATAGCACTACCATGACCTAGTACTATATAACATCTTGCCCTTAACCCCAAAAACTACTCTAGGTGACACCTGTTAAAACCCAATCCTGAAACCTAAACATCTCACCCAATAACAGGACTGGACAACAAGGATATATAATTTCCAAATGTCTCTCTGGCCAAGGAGATTTGGGCATCCTAAAGCAATGTAGCAGGTTCCTCATCTGGTCAGAGAACCAGTTAATCATTATAGAAAATATCTTATGTTGAAATGAAAATGTCTTATGCTGAGGCACACAAAAGAAACATTCCCAAATCTTAAAGATCTCCAAAGCCACCTAATGGCTCCTCAGCAATTCCTAAAGTACACACCAAAAACAACGCCAAACATTGCACATAAACCTACACCCAGTGGTCCCAAAAGAACCCCTCAAGGCAGTCATATACTTTATCTAGTATTCTTGCCATTGGAGACTCCATTGTGTAACACACAGATGCTTAACTCACAAGGTTAAACCAGGAGAAGGTAATGATTATTTGCCTATCTGAATTTAGGATCTGCAATATCATGGATGCACTCAAGTTATTGCACCTTGGATACCAATATCATTCTATTACAGTCCACGTGGAGTGTATGAAAAGAGACATAATGGATCTCTCAGAATATGTGTCACAGATTGGTATGAGTCTTGCATTGCACAGAATTCTACCTTCACTAAGGATGATGACACAGTATAAACATAAAATGATTGATTTTAGTAACTGGCTTAGCTTCAGGTGTCACTCCAGGGGATCCAATAGCTATCTGCATGGGAGGACATGATGAAAAGGCCACATTGCTTTGCCAAGGATGGGCTGCACCTGCCCCACCCAGGCATTTGCATGTTGGCTAAAACTTTATCCGCCCCTTAAGGCTGTTTTTTAGGCAATGCCAAAAAGACAAAACTACCAATATAGTGAAAGAGTTTAGAGGCAGCCTTAAGGTGTTACTGTTCAGTGCATGAAAATTAAACAAAATACTCCATACCCTTCAAGCCTTCTTCACTCTGGAAAATGAAGATATCTGTACTGTGACCAAGACTTGGTTTAAAGCCATAGAAAGTACTCTAGAAGTGCAAGGCTATAATGCCTCCTACACCTTTTTGACCAAAAACAGCACAGACTGGAGCCAAAGCTGGATGTATCTCAGTCTCTGTTAGCTCATCTACATGCAAGTCACCATAGATAAGGTTCCTCACTATATGATAGCTAGCTACAGGGCATGACTCTTACTTACACCTACTAGATTTACTCACCATTCAACCAAACACCCTAAGCTGTCTCATTAGAAGTAAAAATCAACCCAGAAAATCCCACTACACCAGTAAGAGTTAGAAACTATTCAAAGGCAAACTACATCCTATTAAGTGACAGTTTGTCAAAATTCAAGCTCCACCCAACCCTGAGACCACAGATACCTATGGAGAATTATTCACTGAGACCTATACAAACATGTGAATGGCTATATAGAGGATTTCATACCTGCCAGAAATAAAGCAAAAACAAACACTAAAAACAGACCCCACTGGTTAAATCCCAACCTAATCTAAGCAGGGTATATAATATAAGATGAAAACACATGGCCAAAATCAGGAAGACCAACTCCCTTAAAGACAAGTGCTCTCTCATAAAACTGAAGAAGAGACTAAGAAGTTTAAGTCAAACAAGGCCAGCTACGAGATCAGGATAGCCTCATGGGTTAAGGACAAGCACAAGGCCTTCTTCAGCTGTGTCCAGAACCTTAGAGGTAACACACAACAGTGTGCTGAACTGGTAGTGAATGGTATGACCTTCACCAGTTAGGGTGACATAGCATATCTACTGAGTGGCAACTTCAGCTCAAACTTCAACCCACACTCCCCCAGCTCCACCAGGTGAAATCCTCTCCAAAATACTTCCCCCACCTATCAGCATGGACCAGGTGGACCAGGTGCTGGCAGAAGTCATAAAAGCCAAGGACACTGCCATCATGGGTAATAACAAAATTCCCTGTTGCCTCCTAAAACATGACCTATCAGGACCACTTGAAGCATTCTTCAGCTATAGCCTTGAAACTGGCTACATTCAAAGTAAATGGAGGAGCACAGAGGTCATTCCCCTCCAAAAGGATGAACTGTCAGCTGACTAAGGGAACTACATACACATCAGTCTAACAAGCCTAATACATAAAGCTTTATTATCACATAAATGATAATAAAATGACACTGGTATCCTACAGACACTGGAACCATCCCAATTTGACTTTGTTTAAGGAAGGTCATGCCTACTTAATGGTCTTAACCTAGTAGACTTCTTTGAGAGGGTCACCAATGCAATAGACATGGGTAAAACAGTGCATACTGCATATCTTGACCTGGCTAAGGCATCCAATACAATACCCCACTCAGGCATTGTTGACAAGCTTTCTGAGCTAGGCATAAATTCTTATATAACTCCCTGGATTGCTGTCTGGCTCACAGATAGGATTCAAGAAGTCAGGATCGGTGAGACCATCTCCATCAAGAGACTGGTCACCAGTAGACTGCCACAGGGCTCAATGTTGAGCCTGCTCCTGTTTGACATCTACTTGTCAGACGTCAAGGCTATTTTTCAAGGCCTTTGGCTCACAAAGTTCACAGATGACTCTAAACGGGAAGTTATTATACATTGCCCCTAAGACATCATCATCTTGCTAATGGGTTTAATAGAGACAATGACTGGTGCCAAAGCCATGGCCTAAAACTCACTCAGTGCCAAAAATGCATTATAATGTCCTTTGGAAAATTGTCAGTCCAAGTTGATTACGTCATCAATAAAACACCCCTAACAGTCAACCCATTAGTATGGGATCAGGGAGCATGTGTAGACACCAATCTGGGCTTTTATCAACACGTAGTTAAGACAATAAGAGAATCATTCTATCTTGCCCAACTTATAGGAAGGGGTATGGCATCCAGGTCCAAGGAAATTATAGTGCCCCTTTACTCGGTCCTTATCATAGCTTCAGAGGTAAGTACTAGGCTAGCTGCTTTTGTTGGCCATTTTAAACCAACTTAATTTCCCTGTCAAAGATGAGAATCAAACCCTCTACCTTGTGTTGGCAACACCTTAACCATTATATTAATCACCTTGAACATATCTGTCACTGAATACAATGCCCCGTATGGTATGTACCAGACACTTGCAGCAGTTGGAACAGCACAAAGGTTTCTCAACAGGAAAATATATGGCATAAATACCCTATCCTACACTGATCACTGATTACATAAAGTCTCTCTCTCTTTATTCAGTCTCCTACAGGCTACTAAAAGGAGATATTTGCCTGGCTTATGAGGCTTCCTCAGGCCCATCCCTGATGTATCTGTTGCAAATGTGCAAAACAAACAGCACAAGAAACACTATATGCAGGGATCTGAACTTTGCCTGTGACATATACAGAATGTACTGGAGAGATAAAAAAGAAAAGGATCTCCACAATAAGGAAAATGCTCTCTATCCATGAAAAATAGAGTTCAGCCTTCACCCTATTCAAACAAAGCCTTGACAATTGGATGAAAAATCATATGTTTATCCTCAGTATTACCACCACATCACTTATGGACAGAGGCGATTGATAAGACAAGTATTATCTTAACTAACACCCAGCCAGGAATCCTTAGTTACCTCCCTACCATCATGCCCCTCCCACTTATAAATACCAATAATACTATGGACCCAAATGGTTTGGGGTGCATGGCTAGGCTTGTAGTGGTCATTAGCCTAGTAGCAGCCCATGAACCTGGCAGAACAAGAGAACTTGAACTAAAACATTTTTTGGAACTAAGAGACGTGTATAACTTTAATTATTGTCATTATTCATTAAGTGTAATCCACCACCATTTTTCAAACTATTGCCGACTGTAGGTAACATTTAGGAGGGATACAGCACAATTGTGGGCCAAAAGCAGGGATATTTGAGAGGTATAATTAGAGTTACAGGCTTCTTTTTCTTCAGAAAATGCATCCTAATTCACATTTTCTTATTCTGTCAGCATCTTACATTAATAGTACTAATAGTTTATGAAGTGTCACTGATTGTCAGCGATAATTTCTAAATTTGTCCCGGATTTTGGAGGAAAGCTGTTGAGGACATTATGACAAAGGCAATTATTAAATATTATGTTAATTAACAAAAGTTAATAAAACAGATGGCTTTGTATCAAGGTGCATTTGTTGAAAAATATTAATTATGAAACTCCCGTGCCTGGCATTATTGACACTATAAGCCTCAGTAATTTATCAGAAATCAACAATTTTATAAGGAACAGAACATATCAAAAATATGTTGTAATATTAGGGACATCCTCCTCAACAATAATGACTGTAATAGTATAAAAAAAAATCAACAATCTGTTGTGTTCTGTGTCTGTTGTATCCAGTACGCACTTTACAATCTGCAGCATAACAAAAAAAAAAAACCAGAAAATGATCCTTAATGGAATGCGCATTTGTATTTCAAACTGATAGCGTCTAGTCATATAACTAAAGATTGCAAGGAAAGTGCTGTAATCTGTTGCACTGCTAGGGTCAACAAATTGTATGTGCTTAGTCTGCATGGTAACAGGACATTGGTTGGCTACTCATGTCTTATTAGCAAGGGGTAGATGTTGATGATAATGTTTTTTAAAACCACTTATGGGCTGTTTATAAATGTGTGTGTGTGTGTGTGTGTGTGTGTGTGTGTGTGTGTGTGTGTGTGTGTGTGTGTGTGTGTGTGTGTATGTGTGAGTGTCCATTTGTGCATGTGTGCATAAGTGTGTGTGTGCATATGTGCACATGAATAGAAAAAGACAAAAAAGTCTGAGTATGTTACCAGGGCACTTATGGGACACAATGACGATAACCTCACAGAAGCCGTGCTGCCCCAGACACAGACTACGATGAGAGAAGAGGAGGAGCCCACCACAGGAGAAATAAGGACATCACTAAGGAAAATGATGTCAGGGAAAGCATGGGGTTACCGCCGATATTATTAAGATGTTGGGTGACACAGGGGAGAAATGGCTCCTAAGGGGACTCATAGCACTATGGAGAGAAAGGCATATTCCAGATGACTGGAGAATAAGCACACTAGTGGCAGTGTTCAAGAACAATGGGGATATTCACTGTGGGCAGTATAGAGGTATCAAACTTCTGTCACACTGCATGAAAGTTCTGGAGATGGTGAATGATAAATGAATATGCAGAGTAGTAGAAAGTAAGATGAGAAATTAGAAGTTTGGATTCAGATCAGGATGCAGCACAACCAACCCAATGTTTGCAGTGAGACAGATACTTGAAAAGAAGCTAGAAATAAGGAAAGAGTCCAACTTGGTATTCCTAGACTTGTAGAAGGCATATAACAAGGTCCCAAGAAAGCTGATATGGGCAGTCCTGTGGTGGTTCACAGTCTCAGAAACAGTGGTAGAACTAGAGTAAGCTATGCAGAAGGACCCAATGACTCAAGTATGAACAATGTTTGGTCTTACAGAGGGCTTCCCAGTGTGAGTGGGTGTGCATCAGAATACAGCTCTGAGCCCACTGATTTTCATTCTAGTGATGGACTACATTAGCAAACAGGTCAGAGGGGAAAAATCAACAAAGCTGCTGTATGCAGAAGATATGGCATTACAGGCAGACTCTGAGGAACAACTTCAGCAAAGAGTAGTGGAATGGAATGCAAAACCGAAAGCACATAAGATGAAACTAAATGCAGATAATACTGTCGTAATGGCAGCATATGGGCAATATCAGAAGAAGTTGAGAATTGAGATAGAAGGGAAAACAGTGGAATGGGTTCACAGCTTCAGGTATCTGGGAGGTTGATTGACAAGTGGGGAAGTCTGAATGAGGAAGTCAAACCTAGAATTATAGGTGATGCAGCCAACTGATACAGAGTGTCAGGTGTAGTATATGACAGAAGAATGCCAAAGAAGATGAAGAGCAAGGTGAACAAAACAAGGGTGCAACCAGTACTACTGTATGGTATAGAAACCTGGGCAATAAAGGCAGGGCATATGAGGAAGCTACAGGCACACTATTTTCCAGCATGCCCCAGTTTGGTGCAAACTAGATATGTATATACACACACATACACACACACACACACACACACATATATATATATATATATATATATATATATATATATATATATATATACATATGTACACACGCACACACACACACACACACTGTCACACACATGCAAACATATATATTATATACATATTGTCCATTTTTAGATAGAATAGCACAGTTTGTCATTGCCGGCATACTCTGACGTAATGCATTAGCTAAAATAATAAGCAGTCAAATTTCAAATGTTCCTGCAATTTTGCCAGGCATTTTATGTATCTGTACCTATATCTACACACACACACACACACACACACACACACACACACACACACACACACACACACACACACACACACACATTTAAGAAAGAAAGCAAACTTAGACATTCATGCCATGTTTGCCAAGCACTTAATACTGCTTGCCTCCAAAACTGATCAGGATCTTACATGAAAATTCTGTTGTAAATTTGTATATTCCCATCCAGTCATCATGTTGTAATAAGTGTTTTAAATATATATATATATATATATATATATATATATATATATATATATATATATAAATATATTCAACAGATCCTTACATGAAAAGTATTCAACAGATCCTTACATGAAAAGTGTTAGATGGATGACTAATAAAATGGTTAAATCATCTGATGTTTCTTGAAAAGTCTTGGAAATATTGACAATCTTCTTAACCTTCAGCTTCTAATGTTTATACCTACTTTGATCTGATGGGTATTTCTGGCATATCTACATATTTGAGGTGCTATTATATGTGATATATTCATATGGCTTCAGATATATTAGACAGTCTCATTCGAATGTACGTTTCATGGATTCAAATTTCTTTAGTTGCTTTCATAATGCTTTTCTTTTTTGTTTATATACTATATTCTAAGCAGAGATGGATCATTTTTGTATTTTGGTATTGGAGTGGTGGTGGATGGATGTTTTAGTTATGTTTTTAACTAAACCAGAAACTTTATGTTTCATGTTTGTGCTTGTAAATAGTTTTGGGTTTTTGAAAGTAGTGCTTAATACACGTTATGCATCCATGATAGGTAAGTTTTCAGTAGATTTCAAGTCAACACGGAAGAAAGATCTTTCAGTTAGTAATAACATACACATTATAGTCAATGGCTTATAAATGTTTATCATTAAATATTAATGGTTTGAACAATAATGTGAAAAGAGCTGGTTTGCTTAAATATATCAAAATGCATAAAACCCAGATCATCTTTTTACAGAAAACCCATCTATTAAAAAAGACCTACAAAAATACTCATTCAATGGCTATACCATTCTGGCTGATTCATGTTTTAAGACTAAGAGAAGGGGCACTCTTATTCTATGGAAAAATACTAATACTATGCCAAGAATTATAGATACAATTTCAGATAAAGATGGGATGCTAAGCACGGTTATTTTGGAAATCAGTAGGAAGTATTATACTTTGATTAATACATACTGGATACCAAGACTAAGTACTACATATGTTGACAAGTATCTGGACCTGATTACTTTAAATGCAAAAGGGGAAATTATAGCAACAGGTGATTATAACTGCCTATTATCAGGCAATGATACTTTTAAAAATTGTAAAATAAAACTAACATCTCAAGTCAAGAAGTTAAATGACTCTACAAACCAGATGAGCCTTAAAGATATACATGGTCTATTATTCCTTATTCTGCACTTACTATTCATATTGGTTTGGTACACAAACAAACATTGATAAGGTCTTTGTATCAAATAATATATATACTCTAAAATAAGTGATGTATCTATAATGATTTGTCCACTTTCTTACCATAATGCTATAAACTTTACATTAACTATGCATACAGATGATTTAAGATTTCTACAGAGAATTCATGCTTACATAACTAAGTTAAAAGAATTTAGGGAATGGATAATGAAAGAAATAGACATGTTTATGGAAACAAATGATAATGGTGAAGTAACTGATACTATAATATGGGACACCTTTAAAGTTGATATATATGGCAGAATAAAATGTTGGTACCTTAATAAAGGAGACAGTGGGAGAAGGAACTTTTAAACTTACAAAAAAATAGATAATATAAAAATGGACACAAAACCAAATAAAGTAATGAAATTACTAAACTAAATCAAAAATTCTTAGAAGTTTTGAATCATAAGGTAGCATAAACCTGGAAAAATTGAAATTACAATCTTATGCTATAAATACCAAATATCTACATAAATTAGTGGTAAGATCCAAAAAAATAAACAATCAAAATCTTACTAATGAGATTAAATATAAAAGCGATGGTTCAGTTAAGAGTACATCTAACTTAATGGGCATATTAGAAGTGTTCAAAAACTACTATAACGATATAAATAATAACACACCACTTTTAGAGACAGATAATGTAAAAATACTTTTATTCAAGAAAATATAACTACTAAGGTGTCAATGCAACAAAATAACATATTAAATAAACAAATAACACTAACAGAAGTGAAGGGGCAAATACAAAATTTAAAAGATAATAAAGCTGCAGGACTGGATGGAATAACTCCTGAACTATATAAGATTTTTTCTGAATATATAATAAAGAAAATTATGAGTGCCTTTACTATGGTTAAGCAAAAACGTATAACACCCCCATCGTGGAAATATTCAATTATCTCCCCCATATTAAAACAAGGTAAGACCCCAAATCTTGGGATTCATATAGGCCAGTTTCATTACTTAACACTGATTATAAAATTTTCATGACAATATTAGCTAATAGGATAAAGAAAATATTACCTATTCTAATACATAATGATCAGACAGGGTTCACTCTTCATAGAAAAGTGCAAGATAACATTATTAAATTACTATAATTAATAGAAATAGCATACAAGTACAAAAACAACTATTATCAGCCTAGACATATAAAAGGCTTTTGATTCTATTAGTTGGTCTTATCTACAAAGAATCCTGATTGGTTTTGAATTCTCCTCAGATTTTGTCAACTTATTAATGAAAATTTATAGTGGGGCACAAGCTTATGTGAAAATTGGGTCATGTCTTTCCTCACCACTAGAAATTCTCAAGGGAACTAGACAAGGTAGTCCTTTGTCACCATTATTGTTTGTTTTTTCAATTGAACCTTTTGCTACATATATCAGAAACAAACAAAATATAAAAGGCTTTCAAATTAATAAGGACTATTGTCATAAGATACAATTATTTTGCTGATGATATGTTGTTAACGTTGGGTGATATTGATGGTTCTTTGCGTGATGTTATAAATACCTTAAGCAAGTTTGAAAGAATTTCAGGGCTTAAATTTAATCATAGGCCGGGATTCACTAATCCTCCGTGTAAGACTAACTAAGTCTTACTCGGAAACTGCTGTCTAAGAGTATGACGTCAGTGTGTCATGCATATGCATGAGGGTGTGCTGACTCAACTCCAAGGCTAACACGGAGCATGCACGCATGCAGGGGGCATGTCAGACTGCCAAGCAGTCCAAATATCCATGCCCCTGCAAGTGCCTAAACAGCAAATGCCGCCAGACATGAGCGAGTCCGCTCAAATGTGTATGTCTCCAACACTACACTCCCCCACATTCCAAACCAGTGTACAAATACAATAAAATGTCAAACCTTTTTTTTTTCTCATTCACGATATAGCTGCCCGTATTTGTGCGTGTGTGCATGGGTTTGCCCATTGCTTAGCTACAGTTAGCAGTTCAGATATCGAAGAGGATAATAAACTACTTATATGCAAATTAAGCAAAATAGCAATAGCATAGTGGTAGAGCCTTCACACAAAGAGGAGGCATTCCCGGTTCAAGTCCCACCACTCCCCTTCCCATTTTCTGTAGTAAATCTGTGCAAAGAATTAATTCCTGACATTTACCTTTTAAATATTAGTACAATGCATTGAAATGGTCTATATAGTAGTGAACAATATTTTATATATAAGAAGGTGAAATGGTCATGCATACTGATAAATTCATAAGTAATGTATCTTAAGCAGTGTGAAGCACTGCTAAGCAAAGTTTACCAGTATTCAGCACATTTAAGTATAATTGCACATAGCTTAGCACTGACTTAACTAGTGCAATAGCTTTGCGTGGAGCTGCGCATTGTGCTAACTAGCGCAAACCAAACATGTTTGCGTGAAGCTGCTCATCACGCTAACTAGTGCAACGTCAGGCAACGTCGGGCAATGTCAGTAAACGTAGAGCAATGTTGGGCAAAGTTGAGCAAAGTTGGCTAAACACAGCCACACCCCCTACTGGTCAGGCCAGTAGTAAAATAAAACAAAATGACAGGCATCGAACCCGGGATAGTGTGCACCATAATCACAGTACTGATCCACTAAGCCATGACAGCATTTGATGTTCATGGACTGTCAACACACATATACATATTAATCAACGTTTACCCAGTGCTAAGCAGGTGTGCACTCAGCTGAGAATTTTCAAATCCGGCCAATCACAAATAAGTGCGGGAAATGAGGCATATTTAAGCTCCATAGGCGGGAATACTTGCCATAACTGGTTGTAGCTCCCATCTGCAGGCAGCAATGGCTGGTGTTGGAGAGGGCTCGCTTCCGAGCGCAATGGTGGGGCATTGAGGAGTCAAAAGTGATGGTTTGGCTCCTCACCTATCATCATGATGCTAGACTCCTGCAGGGCCAGTTCCAGGGCATGGAATACAAAGCGGAAGCCTGGAACCATCTCTCACATTAACTTACCAGTGCCACAATCATCCCTCGGACTGGTGAGCAGGTTAGACACCACCATGCAGACCTGAAGAGATGCAAGCAGGACCTACTGAACCAATGGATACAGGAGGCCCGTGGGATGCAAAATGCCCCACTACTGTGTAGGTAGCCATGGAATGAAGAATGTAAAACTTGCTAGTGTAGTCGATAGTATTGATAGGTATATGTCTCAATATCATTTCATTTACTTTACAGCTGCAGGTGTCTGTGCTGCGAATCAGCAAGCCTATGCAGATAGGCTGCTAAGGCTGCACCACCAGGCAGGTTAGCAATTATTCTGCATGTGTTGTCATATAAAAGAAGTGAGACAGCCTGATAAAAAGTGTCGTAGCCCAATAATAAAGGCATAATAAGGCTTGAATAATCTCTCTGCATGTACTGTTATGTAAAATAAGTGAGAGAGCTTGAAAACTAGTGTTGTAACCCATTAATAAAGGTATAATAAGTCCTGAATTATTTCTCTGCATGTATTGTTATATAGAATAAATGAGAGAGCCTGAAAAAGAATGTTGTAAACCATAAATGAAGGTATAATACATCCTGAATAAGATGTCTGCATGCACTGTAATAACAAATAAATGAGAGAACCACTAGAAAAGTGTGTAATGTAATTAATAAAGGTATAACTCTTGTAGTGTGTCCGTGTCACTTTCTTTGAAATGTTGATGTATTCTTGCAGTGTAGAAATAGTAGTGTTGTATTAAGCGCTGTCAACCCACACTTGGGTAGGCCCATAGAAAGAGGACGAAGGGAGTGCCAGTATCTCTTAAGCATATATACAGTCCTCAACTGTAGTTTCAAGGCTGGCATGTATAGGTAAATCTGGCACATGAGTAGCTTGTTATTGTGTTCACCGGAAATGTCAGTGTGCTACTAGAAATGTAGGAGGCTGTTAAAATATAACTGATAATGTCACCTGAACACATCCAGATATGTAGACATATGAATATAAATAAAATATATAAATATGTAGCAGTAACATCTGCATCCTGGACAGTTTGTATATTAGATACAGGTCAGGTACATAATGAACTAGCAAAACACACCCCACAATGTAATGGACATTGCCTAGTGTAATAATACATGTAGGGGATATATACCTGCAGTCAATAGGAATGTAGTGTAAACTGTAAGTTCATATAAGTTGTTAATAGGGGTATCTTTTTATGCCCTACTGTATGTGCATAAACAATGCAATTCCACACCTCAATGGGTATGTGTAATCTCAAAACATTTGTTGGGACATATGTCCTATTGGTTTATAAAAATCTGCATTTACTTTGATGCATGTGTCCTGTTCAAACACCACAATCTTGGTGGCCTGTTGCCACCAATCAATCCTGCATGCTGTTGGAATGTCCACTGTTGTTCTATATATGCATGTGTTATGCATGTTGGAACTCTGGTGTGTTGGGTTAATGGGAATTTTACTGCAAGCTGTTACAACTAATTTGGAATGCTGTTGGCTGTTACCAACCCATATTGTCATTAAATTCTCCTAAACACAGAATGTATGGGAAGGCCAGTCCCAGCGGACCAACCTGTCCCACCTCAGCTGGCGATGGCACCTGGCACCAGCAGGTCCAGTGCCCAGCCTGGGACCTCCTCCTCCGTTGGCCCTGTGCTACCTTCAGGTGAAAGCACTACAGGGGATGGGGTTTGACCCCCCCTGCAAGCATGGCTGGAGGAGGGCCACCTATCACCCTCCAAATGGTCCGGGCTGTGGTGCGTAGGGAGATCCAGCGTTCAGTCGCTGATCCCCTATGCCAGCTTGAGGCAAGAGTGGAGCAACTCACGGGTGAGCCTGTCCCTCCTACACAGCCCACAGCACAGCCACCCTCCGGGCTGTGAAGGTGCAGTGGTGACTGCCCATGGGTGGGGATCTCAGTTCCACTGTTGCCATCTGTGGGCTCATGGACTTGCGATTTCCAAACATCCTTCCCCATCAGTGGTGTTCACCCACCCCATGTGTCATATTCCGCCCCACTATGCATCTTGCTTGTCTTGTCTGTTTACCTCCCCAACCTACCTCCCAAAATATACCTACTTCCCCTAGCCCACATCCCACTCTCACCTGAAAAAATTACGCCCCATACATAGCTGCCCATTTTGCACAAATGTTCGCTGGACACAGAAACTGAAATTTAATTGGCAGTACAATATACTTCGTTGTCCTCACCCCTCCCTCAGGGATGGAAGGTTTCAAATTTCCCTCCAAATTACTAGTATATGCACAGCTGTTGCTGTTAAAGAAATGGGCAGCTATAGACCTCCCCTACAGCCGTCCTGCACATCCCGAGCTGTTCTCCCTACTGTCTTTCCCCTCTTTGTTTCCCTTTTTCACCACTTTCCTAACTCCCCATTTTCTTTTCTTTCAAAGAAATGAGCGCAGGGGTTAGCGTGAGTAAGCACTTTTAAGCAGTAGTAAGTGGGTTTGCGCAAGTGCGCGCTTAGCTAAGTATTGCTAAGCATCGAGCAAACCTGCGCAACCCCACTTACAACTGCTTAAAAGTGCCTTAGTCACCCTGCATGTGAGGGGCCTTGTTCTGCTCAGCAGCAAAATAAAATACCACTGTCAGTCTCGAACCCCAGACCTTGTACGCACTAGACTTCATGAAGTACCACTAGGCTACAGTAGCTATACAGCAGGCTGTTGCTGAAATATATATATCATGCATCAGAATGTGTGAATGTAAAGGACAGATAGGAATGCCATAACACAAAACCTGTTCTGTGGAACATTACCAGCAGTAGTTGTGGAATTGCATTACATGACTGTGATAACAGAACCAGACATTCTAGCAGTAAATAATGTTACAGCAGCACTTTACAACCCCCACACAGTCTCATAGCAGGACAATCCCCACCCAAATGTACAAAATACCTGTGTGTTCAAGGTGCAGCAAGGATGTAGGTAGGCATACTCAGTACTGGAATTGTCCAGTTTTCATGAGCATCCTGTGATAATGTCAACAAAAGAGAAAGCACAAACTGTGCAGAAGTGAGTACATTAACATCCACAGTACAGCAGTTCCCAAGTAGTTCATGTGCAAAATGAAAACATCTCAATAACTACATATGTATGCCAGCTAATTGTATAAGTAGAAAAGAAAATACATACTCCCATGTATCTTGTGTTAGCATTTGTAGGGGTGAGTACAATTCTACACTGTCAACTGTGTACTGTAAGTGGCAACATTCAGGTCTGAGTACAACATTCAAATCACTGGCTACACCCCTAGCATCAGATACAAGAAGTACACCAACCTTCTGACTTACACAACGGTGTCCACAGCAAACAAGCATGGTCCCCACTTTGGAAAGCTGAAAGGGCTATGCCTACCTGCCCTAGCAATTTATAGTGTTTGGTTGCTATGACAGTGAGTACTGCAAGTACCACACAGCAGGCTGCATGCAATTGCCAAATGGTGGCCAACAATTGGTACAGAGGCCATCACATGCACATGTGCAGATACCTATAAAAGCAGGCTGTACTAGCTGTCCACACATGCAATCATTTCATTGCAGGTACGGAGTGAGAGGGAGAGAGAGAGTGTTACAGAGCAACACAATAGAAACAGCAACAGGAAACAAAGAAGATATAAAGAAAATATATTGGAAAAAAATATATTGAAAAAATATATATTGAAAAAAAATATTTTGAAAAAATATATAGAATAAGAAAATATATTGAAAAAAAAGAAAATATATTGCAAAAAAATATATATTTAAAAAAAGAAAATATAATATATTGAAAAAACAATATATTGAAAAACAATAATATATTGAAAATTATAATATATTGAGAATAAAAAAGAAATATCTTTAAAAAAATAAGATATAAACAAAACAAAGTGTACAAAACACACGGAACTGACAACTACAAGCACATACAAAGGAAAGGTATGTAACAGATATGTATTTACTGACATGTAATAGATGTTTTTGAAGAGTACTCTACATAGTTTGAATCATCCATATGTGTCAGCAGTATGTATCTATGCAGAGATGCCCTGCATAACTACTGCCATGTAGAAATCAGTGTGTAGCTGTGTGCAGTGGGATGTGACTGTGACATATGTAGTTCAGCATTAAATGTCAAACATCTGATCCATGTTATCTGTGTTCTGTACAGTAGTGTGTACACTGTCTGTTTGGGGGAGTAGCGCATACAGTTATGTAAACATGGATGTGACAGAGTAACAAATTCATGATAGTCATATTAACATGTAGCTTAGCATTGGCAACAGCTGTACCAGGCTAGTATGCTAATTTAGCATTAGCAGCTATATATACACCCTCTAATATTACTGTGTGCTCACATGTGACACCTGTTCATGTTACAGCAAGGCCCAACAGGTCAGCCATGATGTACATGGACTTACAGCATTGTGGTCCTTGTGTGTGTATGGCACACACATACAGAGAAATCTGTCTGTGTCAGCTATATTAGCATCTGTACATGTGCATAGAGCAAGGGACATACTGCAACTGTTTGTGAAAGGTGGATATATATATGTTGTTGAAGGTTGTTATGTGCATATTTCTATGTAGGTTTTATATATATATATATATATATATATATATAGATATATATACATATACATATATATATATATATATATATATATATATATATATATATATAGAAAAAGAGAGACAGGGTCATAATTACTGCAACAGATGCCTGGTGGCAAAGCCATGGACTCAAGCTCAATGCTGACACTGCATTTGCATCCCTCTTTGCAAAAACTCAGTACCCATTAACTACCACATAGCTGGTAGTCTACTTAACACCAAAGGTGTGATAAGAGACCATGGGACACAGGTGGACAGTAGTCACCCCTTTGATAGTTGCAGTGCCACACTAGTCATGTAATCCATCTACGTGGCACACGTCATCACAAAAGGTGTGTCATCCAGGGAAATATAGGTCAGTGTTCCCCTCTACTCCACACACATAAAACCCAGTATAGAGTACAATGCCCCATGTGGTATGTACCTCACAAGACATCTACAGCAACTGGAAAGGACACAGACATGCCTCACAAAGAGTAATACTGGCCTCAAACAGATGCCCTATGCAGACTGTCTCACAAAACCACAGCTAGACTGTGTCGCATACCGCCTACCCAGAGGTGACCTCTGCCTAACATGCAAAGCTATGTGAAACCCATAGCTGTTGGACATGCTCCACATAAACAGATCACAATCCCTATGAGCTACACGCTCTGGGGACCTAACCTTGTCACCTCAATAAACAGCACATGCTGGAGGGATAGATCCCTATCTCAGAGACATCCCATACTCTGGAACAAACTACCTATCAATAGCAAACAAAGCTGCTAATTAGCAGTCATCATATATAATCCCGATGATTGTATGGGAGATAGGAAATACACCCCGGGAATCACCTCTGTGGCTCTGCTTGACAGGGCCACGTGAAATGAGATTACCTGTGTTTCAAAGGCCAGGGTAGCGTACGGCTAGACATCTATAGGTCCTAGGGACAATAGCCTATAACCTACCTATGAACCGATACACACCCACATGTACTTGTTGCAATAATTGCTATGTGAGGTTGACTGAGTGTGATGGTCAATGTGTTGGTGAATGTGTCAGAGTTCTGTATATGTGTGATAGCTAAGTGGGAAACTGCTTCTGTCATGGTATTATGTGTCCTAGCTGTGATCCCAGCAAAAGATGTGCATGCTATTGCTAGGCAGAAAAAGCAGTATGCCATATGGTCTGACGTAGTCCATTGGTGTTGACTGGGGTGTCCCATTGTAGGCTATAGCAGTACATGTATTCTTATTGAGTGTTACTGCTGGTGAATCCAACCCCTGAATGAACTGTAGTACTACCTGAAGCTGTATGCATAAACAGCACAGTATGGTGTATGTCCACATGTCTTGGAACCACTGTTTTGTTTGTTCCCCATAGTTCTCACAGATGACATACCTCAGGCATAAGGTCTTGTAACTACTGACACACAGTACTGTATGGTACACAGGTAAAGGTCATGTGGGTTGCCATACCTTTGTATCTGGTATGTATGTCTGATGTGTGTGTATGTATGCCTGTACCATGGCCTCAGTCATATGTGTGTTACAGGATATAGGTGCGTATCTAGCAACATGTATAGTGTAGTACAGCAGTATGCCACCTATATTAATGAATGAGCACATATGTTAGGCAGGGGTTTGCCATCAATGACTAGTGTGGTATACTGGTAATACTGTAACTGGACTTTACAATCATTGCAATGGATTACATGTTACGTTATGCATTAGCTTGATATATACCCCCTGTGGCTAGGTGGTGCATTGTGTCGCATACAGTGTGCCATGTACTGTTGTATAGTCTTACATACTGGTTTATCTTTGTTGCTGTGCAAAACATGGTTTGATATATAGAGTGTGCCAGGCACTGTCAGGCAGTTGTGGGTTGAGCACTGATAAGTGGTATTGAAAGTATGTATCCTTTGACAGCCAATAGGTTGCTATATATGGCAGTTAATTGATATCTGTACTTTAGAATGTTAAGTGTGCCACTTGACTTGCTCACACATATTGTTTCTTTGTCTTCCAGGGTCATGTCCCACCATCGTAATCCCTCATATAGCCCAGCAGAGGAGGAAGTGATTACAGCCACCATGGTTCAGCACTACAGCCACCTGTTCTCAAGAACCAGTCAGGACCAGCATGAGCAGACTGGACTGTGGCAAGACCTTGTCAGTAGGGTAAATGACATAGGCATGCATAACTGGACATATGAGCAGGTATCGCATCACTGCAGTGATTTAATTAGACATGTCCGGCAGCGTGCATCTGATATCCATGGACAACAGCTTGCCACAGGTGGTGGGGTAGCCATCCACCCCCCCCCCCTCACCAGAGTGGAGGAGCTGCTCCTGAGCCACGTGGCTCCTGTCCAACAACAACCACAACAACTAACATGCATCACCATGGAGGCCAGAGCCACCCAGTAAGTTGACATGGAGCATGCAGGTAACATGGCATAGCTGTACACTACTGTTCCTCTACTGGTAGATCATGCTTATGTGAGATATGTACTGTGTAGTTACAATATGTAGTGCCTAGTGTTGTGCAATAATAATAATTAGGAATATAATCTGCAGGCATGTGACTGTCAACAGTCGTACTATTGTAAGATTGCAAACACACAGAAGCAATGCCACAGTTGTTGCCACTGAGAAACTGTCTCATATCCTTGTAGGTCCCTCTGGTGTGACAGCAAGGTGCAGACCCATGCTGGTGAGTGTGTTCTACATTTAATATTGCTAATTAAATGTGCATGTCATAGGTGAGGTGTAGGCCATGTACACGTCACACATCAGCCATAATGCATGCTGTGCATGTTTGCTGTGAGACTATGCACATCTCAGTAATGTGAGTAGCTGCCTCAAACACATGCAATACACAGAGCATCCCACACAATTGTGGCAACACTGTAGTGGACAATGGATAGGCAGAGTCGATACACATGCAAACAACATGCACAACTGTGTCATACGCAGTACATGTTAACATGCTACACATGGCGTATTCAGACACCCGCTGTAAGGTCACACTCCAGTATCCCAAATGTTATCCACACAGCACACATAATATACGTGAGGGGTAGAGGCTTCTCATGTGGCTGTGTGACACTCTTCAACACATAACACATTCATGTTAGGCAATGCCCCCTATTGGGCACCTTCCAAATCCATGTATCAACTGGCTGTGAAATGGTGAATGTAGCCATTGTACTGCAGTTCAGGTACAGCATGCTATGTGCCGGTCTGGCACACATTAGTAGCCTTGAGTTACCACATGATGCTGCATGATGATGGCTCATGGTACTACACCCCATCCAGTTGCAGTAGCCACAGTACTACACATATCATGAATTGCTATGCACCTCAATGTTGTGTGTGTGCAAACATATGCACCTATACACAATATGCATAGCAATCAGCATTTGTACAAAGTGACACACATATGTCTTGTAATGCTATTGAGTGTATAGATCACATGACACACATTGTGTATGTGTGATGTTTCATGTTGCAGTTGAGTGGTAGCATGCCATGTCATGGCTGGCACTGGCATGTCGACAATATGTCCTACACTCACCATAACCACTGTACAATGGCTATGTTGAGCAATGGTATTCCATCAGGTATACATGCACCACTCATCCTGTGCGTATACATAGCATGCATGTGCTAAACCTGTGTCCACAATTATCTGCTAAAGACACAGATGCTCTAATCAGAAATGGATACCTCTGTGACACACTGATACAAATCCAGCCATGGTATGTATACCTGTGACTGATGGTGCACAGGACATTGCAGAGCTTTTAATACTTGCACAGCAATGTTGTGTCCATGTACACATTGCGCTCCAGGGTGAGGCCATTCACTGAACAAAACACACATGCATCAAAGCCATGTATACTGTTATTAGCAAGGGCTGTCTACACTCACACTGCATGCTGTTGAGCAACACACATCCTGCATGCTGTCACGTTTGATATAAATGTTTGGCTTGTGATACTGTACCCCACCATCACACACTATTGAGTATGTTCATGATTGCTGGTGGTGTGTGTGTGTGTGTGTGTTTCTGTTTTAGTGAGGAGTGTATTTGTGTGCATGTGTGCATGTGTGCATGTGTTCATGTGTGCATGTGTTCATGTGTCTATGTGTTCATGTGTGCATGTGTTCATGCGTCCATGTGTGCATGTGTTCATGTGTGCATGTGCGCATGTGCGCATGTCTTCATGTGTTCATGTGTTCATGTATACATGTGTTCATGTGTGCATGTGCGCATGTGTGCATGTGTCCATGTGTCCATGAGTTCATGTGTTCATGTGTGCATGTGTGCATGTGTGCATGTGTGCCGACATCATGTACCGGTCCTGTTTCCTGTCTTCCTCTCATAGGTGCTGATTTTGGGCTGGTTCAATGCAGCAGGGAAACTGATGTCACTGAGCATAATAGTGATAATGATAGGTGTGTTAATGCACAGGCATGTTTGCCAGGGTCTGTCATTGGGCCACCAATCAACAGTACACACATGTCCACCCCATCCATGCACACAGTCATACTGCCAATACATCCATCAGCAATGCCCTTAGGAGAGGGACAGCGTACAGTCAGCATTGGCCAGGACAGTGTGGTATCCATGGCACATGCATCCCGACACAGCAGCCATACCCAGATGTCTGGAAGGGTACCACATAGGCAGATTTCCAGGGGTTCTCGTCAGAGCACTGCTGCTCATTATGCCACTGGCAGATGTGCCACAGGTCTTACAACCTCATGCATGTTCCAGGCTGTCATGGAGGCACAGGCACATATGGAACGGTACACCAGACAGGGACTAAGGGCACAGAGGGCACATAACACTGCCATAATAGACAGTATCCTTGACCTAGCTGGTGCCATCCGTAATTACACTGAGGTCACTGATAGACGTTGGGGAGAGACATTAGATGTCCTCTGCAATGTCATGTCCATGTGTCAGGACAGTGCGGGATGGTTGAGTCATCGACGTGGACGTATGCCAGCAAAATCAGCAGCTGGCAGTCGCCGCAGACGTCCCTCAAGCCACAGCCACTCCCCTAGTGCCAGTACCAGCCCCAGCAATGTTGGGGGTGGGCTGTCCATAGAACATCCTAGAAGACCACATGCACGTGGCTCTGGACAGTCCCAGCAGGGACCTGGGTCCAGTGTACATCCATCTACCTCTGGGGATAGTACCCAGTCTGGCTTAGTACCTGATAGTGTCAGTAGCACCCCTGCCAAGCACAGGTACCGTAACTGTGGCCAGAGATGGTGATCTGTAAAGCCTCGCAGGTACAGTCTGTGGCTGTCCCGCAAATACCTGTATATGGCAGCCACATGGTAGAACTGTGTGCATGCAGACACACGTACATATAATCCAGACACCTAGGGCTAACACATACCCACACACATTACATCAACATTGGCCCATACCAGTATTCTTGCCACACACACACACACACACACACACACACACACATGTCGATTGGATGGCTCACTGTAGACCTCTGGTAAACCAGCAACACACCCTGTGCATATGATGAAACCTGTGCCACCTCCTGTCATCTGTAACATCGATGCAGTAACAGGCTACCATGGTGCTGATGCACAGGGTGTCTTTATAGCAGTATAGCAATGTTAGCATGTTGTCAGCAATAGAGTATAATGATATGTTTGAAGGTGTAGCTGAGCAGGCATGATGTATTAAAGCTATGATTGTCATTGTAGTGTTGTTTACACCAGTGTTAGTTCCAATTGTATATTGTCCTCCCACGTGCCACTTGGCTGATGTGTGCAGTATTGGCAGCATGTATTAGAGAGTGGACATATGTGTGGGATGTGTGTAGCACAGATTTGCAGGTGTACAGTTGTGAAAATGGTGGAGGTGCACAGTCTGCATGTACGTGCATAGTGGACACATGGGCAGGGTGACATGCTCTGCATTACACAGTAACACTCCATAGTTTCTATTGGTGGCCAGTATGCATTGTACTACACACATTTCGGAACCTGACTACACATGTGTGTATGACATGGTTTGACACTGTGCTGTGGGTGATACTGTTACTATCTGTCATTGTTTTGCATTCTGGAAGTATACATGCCTTCAACAGCCTGACCATAACCAATCGTTAGATGATGTCTTGACAACTGACACACAGATGTAGGACACACAGCAACATTTGGATCCTTCAGGTACTATACTATACCAGTAACCAGTGGTATTCACCTGCACCCATTACTGAGAGCACTCCTGTTTGGCATATGGCTCTCTTAGGTTCAAGCAATCACAGTAGGGATATGTCTGTCCACGTGTGCTAATGCATACTGCGGCCTATACTGCATTCTCCAGGTGACACACACATCCTCCACAAGGGTATCATACAGGCAGATATCTGTTGTCAAACCCATGCTGTAAAGCTATAGGCCAAACTAAGCATAGTCATCCACCTTGACAGAACATAGTATCCCCACAGTACCATATAGGTAGTAGCCACCAACATGATGAACAGGTACTGATGTGTACATGCAACCTAGTGTTACATCATCCCTTCTTTGATAATCACATTCCCTAAGGTATTTTGAAATCCCTCGGTGGATCACATAAGCAATAAGGGGTCTGCATGCATGTTCACAAAGGTTGTTGTACACCTATAATGAATAGTCATCATTGACAGACTTTGCTGCATTTGAACAGGTCTGACATATACCTCAGCCATAAACCCTCACTCACACAATTCAATAGAAACCGTAATGAGTGTGTGTGACACGGATGACCTAGGACAGGCATCACTGCAGTGGCTGGCCTTGTCACAAGCATACAGATGTGACCTAAGGTCTGGGAAGCAGCAGCAGTACAGTTTGGCAAAGATGACAGCTGTGTTCTTGGATAAAGCAGGGTTCCCACACATGCAATAATTGAGGTAACATGTACGTATATGTATTTGCTTCACAGCTACCTCACATGTGCAATGCCTACTGATATGTCATACGGTAGTAAAAGCAAAACCCACAACACAGTCACTTACTCACCAAGTGTAGGATTCAAACCCCAACCTAACTACTTCATGATACTAGAGGAATACGCATTAACACGACACGCTATACACATTACTGGGAAGTCTCTTTTCCACAGGTATATTTTTATGATGGTGATATTATCAGACTTGACAATGATTATTATACCACTGTTAAGGTGTTTTACTACTCTCCAAAAAGGTTGCTTCTTCCCAAGGAGACCACACACAAACACTTGTCAAGTGCAGGATTCAAACCCCTACTTAACTACTTCACAATACTAGAGAAATACACATTAACACGTTGTGCTATACACATTACTAGGAAGTCTTTTTTCCACAGGTATATTTGTATGATGGTGACATCATCAGACTTGACAATGATTAGTATACCACTTTTAAGGTGTTTTTACCACTCTCCAAAAAGGTTGCTCTTTCCCAAGGAGACCACACACAAACACACTTGTCAAGTGCAGGATTCAAACCCCTACCTAACTACTTTATGATACTAGAGGAGCATGTTTTAACACGTCATGTTATACACATTACTGGGAAGCCCTTTTTCCACAGGTATATTTGTATGATGGTGACATCATCAGACTTGACAATGATTAGTATACCACTTTTAAGGTGTTTTGCTACTTTCCAAAAAGGTTGCTCCTTCCCAAAGAGACCACACATGAACACACAGTTGTCAAGTGCAGGATTCAAACCTCTCCCTAACTACTTCATGATACTTGAGGAGTACGCATGAACATGACATGCTATGCACATTAATGTGAGTTCTCCTTTCCACAGGTATATTTGTAGGATGGTGACATCATCAGACTATACAATGTGGGTGACATTAGGTGGGCTACATAGAAGGAATGTCTGAACACTTTGGCCATGTGACCATCAAAGGGGAGTTTGCTATCTACCTGTGTCCCCAGGGCCATAATTACTTTCTCCATACATACTGGATTACCACCTATGTGGTTATTTGTGTGCACATTGTTTCACCCACAGGGGATGACTATGCATTCATTGGCATTAAGCTTGAGGGCATTGTTTTGACACCAGATATCAGTTTCTGTAAGACACTTCTGGAGGATGTCTGTGTCAGCTGTAGAGTCAATTATCATCTGCAAACCTGTTCAGCCATACAACTCCCATGCTTGCCTGTACCTCTAAGCGGTATCTACTGAACAGGTGGCGTCCCAGGACCAAGACCTGTGGGATGTCATTTGTGACTGGCTTAGAGTCAGACATAGCACTCGCAACTCTGAACATGTGTGTTTGATCTGTGAGCCACTTGGCCACCCATCCTGTGACATAGCTGTTAATGTTCAAGCTGGTACGCTTGTCCATGATGACAGAGTGGGGAATGGTGTAGAAAGTCCTTAGTGAGGTCCAGGTGGGCTGTGTGGACTACTTTCACCTCCATCTATGTCCTTGGTAACTGTTTGACATAAGTCAGCTAGGTGTAGGAGACAGGATCTGCCTTTAACAAGGCAGAGATGTGTAGAGTTCAGTGTCTGGAGGTCTCCAATGTCTCAGTTTATGGGTTCCATAACAATTTGCTCAATAGCTTTGTAGACCAGGCTGAGTAGACATATAGGGCAATGGTTTCCAGGTTCTGTTGTGGCACCCCCTTTGTGGAGCTGTATGACTGTTAGTGCATGCCATTCTTTGGGTACATAGCCTGTGGTATGCTTGAGTCTGGACAGTGGATGTAGGTGAGGGTGTAGTTCCTTTTGGGCCGAGTGTGAGACGCAGCCTGGGACACCATCCAATCCCATTGATGCTGTGTTCTTAGCTTTGGAGAGGGCTGTCTTTACCTGCATGTCCATGATGTCTGAGGCACAGCATCCTTCTGTGATGGACACAGGGCCATTTGGGGGTGATGGGGGGGAGTTTACACTGAACTTGTCCCCCTGGATGTGTGCAATGAGAGTTGGTTCAGTGTATTTCTTTCCTTTTCCAGTAGCTGACAGCATATTTGGAAGTTGACACCTACATGTCTGGTATAGCTACCGAAGGCTATGTGGTTGTTATTCTTACATTCCTTGACTATTTGTCTTTAGAAACAGTCCTTGGATTATTTAATGAGCGATCATTGTTTCTTCCTAATAATGATCAGTGATGCCTTTCCTTTAGTGAAGTTGGCTCTATCATGTGTTTGTTTCCTCCTTCTGTTGTCTAGCTTTTTATGGGCAAAGACCACCTGATTGTTGTCTTATTTTTGGAGGAGTGCATCTTGGATTTCTTTGTGTTGTCTCGTTCCATGCATCCCTGTAAATGCTCATAGGATGCACTTGTAAATGATTCTGTAGATTGTATATCATTATCCTATAGCAAGAGGTCTTTGGAACGTTCCACTTTGGTCTTGGGAAGTGTGCAGTTTGCTTTTGAATATGTCTTCACAGTGGTTTCATTGACTAGGTGGGGGGGGGGGCGGGATTTGGATGTCCAGTGTGATTACTTTATGATCTGATATTACCAGCGAGGGGTTTATCTCTGTTGTGGAACACTGGTACCCGATGTTGGTGATGATCATGTCCAGTATGTTGTCACCTGTAGTGGGCATGGTGACCAGCTGTTCCAGGGTGTTAGAGTTTTTAAACTCTAGGAAACATTGGGCAAAGGACGTTGTACACGAGTAATTCTCCCACTCACTGTTTGGGTAGTTGTAATTTCCTCATATAATGGTGTTTGACATGACCCTTGTATTTTCCACTGTTCTCAGGAATACTGAGTGAGGCTCCTGAGACAAGATACATGATCTGTAGCAGGCTATAATCTGATGAGCAGCTTTTCCCAGTGTTAGTTGCACTTGCATGATCTCCAAGGCCTCATGCAGTGCCACTAACTTGAAGGTGTGGGTATCCATAAGGTGAATGGGTACACCCCTTCCTTTTGTATTTCACTGGTGGTTTTGGTCCGAAGGTCAGAGGGATTGTGAGTGTTTTACGTGGAGCATGTCCAACAGCTCTGTGTTTGACATAGCTTTGTATGTTAGGCAGTGAACACCTCTGAGTAGGCAATATGCAAGGGAGTACGGATGGAGCATTTTGAGATGGTCTGTGTATGGCATGTATTCCAGGCCACTAATGCTCTTTGTGAGGTATTGCTGCAGGCTTTCTGGTTGCTGTGGTTGTCTTGTGAGGTACATAGCAAAAGTGGCATTGTAATCTATTATAGTTCTAGTGAGTGATGAGTAGAGGGGAACTATGTCCTCTTCTATTCTCCATGAGACACATTTTGTGATGAGGTGTGCCACATAGGAAGGTTTCCTGACTACTGTGGGAATGTGGTTATCACAGTTGTGTCCACTGTCCACCTGTAACCCAAGGTCTCTTGTCACACTTTCATTATGAAGTATACTACCACCTATGTTGTAGTGCTTGGCTACAGAGTTTTTACCAAAGGGGATGACAATGCACCTTTTGGCATTGAGCTAAAAAACATGGCTTTGACAACAGCCATCTGTCTCAGTGAGACCCTTTTGTAGGATGTCCACATCTTTAGTGTTTACAATTATGGCTCCTAGTTTGCAGTCCTCTGGAAACTTCAGTTGCCACAGACCTTCCATGTCAAATTTTACTTCAGGGAAGTAGATGCTACACAGCCTGGGATGTTATGTGGTCCCATGGCTGCTGTGATACTGGCTTTGGAGAGTGTTTTTTATCTGTGCAGCTGTGATGACAGCAACTTTGCAGTCTTCCATTATAGAGATGTTCTCTTTCATGGGTGAGGGGGGGTAAAGTTAACATTGACCCTATCTGCCAGGATGTTGGCAATATCATTTGGGTCAGTATATTTAGTGCCATTGAGTAGACAGTATGCAGCAGAGTACAGATTGGGTTACATTCAGTCTTGTTGCATGGGGCAACTATTTCAGGCCAGTAATCCTGTAGTTAAGGTACTTCAGTGGTCTTTCTGGCTGCTGAACATGCCTAGTCAGATTCATCGCAAGTGTGTTGTGGTACTCTCTGATGGGTCTGATGACTGCTGAGTAGTGGAAACCTCCTTTGACCTACATGCACAGACCTTGGCAGTTTGTGTGAACACATGGCATGATTTTCTGACCACTTTGTGAATGTGTTTCTGGAAGTAGAGATGACTATCCACATTTGTCCATAGATCCCTTATTATCACATCCGTATTTAGCATAAGTGTGTGAGCATGCCCAGTATGAACTTTCAGTATGTTGCTGCCTGACATTTGCTTCGTTTCTTTAAGTGTGTGAGCATGCCCAGTATGACCTTTCAGTGTGATGCTGAATGAAATCCACTACATTTGTTGGAGTGTGTGAGCATGCCCAGTATAGGCATTTATACTACATGTGTATTGCAAATCAAGTAGTATTTTTACAGCAGGGCTCACCTTTGTGTCATAGATCAACAGGGATCATGCTGTGCCTGCAGGGCTTCCATGAGACACTTTGCATAGACTTATCAACATTTCCACATACGGGGGGGCAGCTATTCTTTGTACATTTCTAGCCGAGGGCACACCTGTTTGTTACTGTAGGTGCACATAGGATGAAGGCTTCACCTGACACTTATACACATTTGCTATGCCTGCACTGCTATGTATGGTACACCATTTCAGTCTGTACTGTTGCCTATTGTACTGGCTTGAGGCATACTACTGCGCTACAAATCCTAGTGTCCAATGTCACGTATATTAGATTGCGAATTCATAGCCTACACAACCCACATCACACCGCCTGGCCTGATGTTCTCTGTCTGCATAGGCCTGTGGGGGAGGTTACCCGTATGCCTCTTTAGGGGCATGATACAGCATTTCTTTGTGTTTGCATTAGTGTACAATTGTCCTGCTGTGTCAATGCCACTGAAATGCTATCATGGCTTAGTGGTTCCGTACTGTGACTATAATGCACAGTATCCTAGGTTTGAGCCCTGTCACTGCTTTTTATTTTCATGCTGGGCAGACCAGACTGCTTATGGAACAGTAAAGCAAATATGAGCATGTTTAGCTGACTTTGCTTAACTTTGCACGACTTTGCCCAACCTTGCCCAACATTGCTCAACATTGCACTAGTTAACACGGCCAATTTTGTTTACATATACTAAATATTGGAAAATGCTGCTTAGCACTGCTTTATATTGCTTAAAACATGGCAATCATGCCTCAGGTGGTGCTGCAGGGCTGCTATGTTGGATGCACATACTACACTCCCTATACATGTTTGGAAACAAGTAGTGTCAAGTTAGGCATCCCTTTTATTTTATGTGTGAGTCAGAGAGAGAGGTATCATTTCCAGGGTTCCTACTGAGCCAGTTTATGTGCTATGGATTGCCGCTTTGCCAAGGCCAAGGCATACTGGGCACACCTCCTTCTGCCTACTGGGACAGGCTCAGGTTGTTCCTCCTCTGAGTCATGCTGTGCCTGTGCAGGCCTTGGCAATGGTGGGGGGCTGTGTGGCCCTGCCCCATGCTGTTCCTGCTGCAGCTGTTTTCATAGGATCATACTGTGTAGCATGGCACATACCATGACAATTTGGGTACATGTAGTTGGTGAGTACTGCAAGGCCACACCAGATGTGTCCAGGCACCGGAACCATGACTTGAGCATCCCAAACACACGCTTAATTACATTTCATGTTTGTGCGTGTGCCTCATTATGGAGTTCTTGTTCAGGTGTGTGTGCATTTCTGATTGGTGTCATCAGCCACAGCTCCAGTGCGTATCCGGCATCCCCCACTAGGTGACCGTCAGGAATGTCCCCATTGGCAAATGTCTGGTACAGCTGCGTCAGATGCCAGATATGGGAATCGTGGTAGTTTCCAGGCCAGCCAGCACACACATTCAGCATTATGCCCTGGGCATCGCACATGACCTGGCAGTTAATGGAGAGGAAGCCCTTGTGGTTCATGTAGGCCCTACCCCGTTCACCGGCTGGTGCTTTGATGTGTATGTGCGTGCAGTCAATTGCACCCACTACCTCAGGGTATTCCGCTATTTGCTGGAAGAGATGCATATTGCTGGCCAATACCTCATGGGAATTGGGGAAATATACATGATCACCGACATGTGCTGACATGGCATTCAGGAACTGGTGCAGTACCCTGGATGCTGATGCCTCTGAAATCTCCATCATATCACCAATTGGTCTCTGGAAGGTACCTGTTGCTAGTATTCTTAGGCCAACACATACTTTGGTTTCCACTGGGATGGGTTCCCCTCTGTTGATTCTGTGTGTGAGGTGTGGCCTGCACAGCTCAACAATTTTCTGCAGGAGGTCTCTGTCCACTATATAGTGCTCCACTATCTCCAGCTCATGTAGCCCCTGGTAGGTTAACCTGGGTCTGTACACTCTTCTCCGTCTCCTCACTGTGGGTTGCTCAGCAGCATCCACAATGGCACCACCCTCAGCATCTTGCACATGTTGCCTTATAATAGCAATGGCAGCCCCTAACATTTTTTGTCTCAGTTAAGCTATTTAAGTTTTCACTTCTCTTTGTAGACTGCAGTGTTGCAGTGTTTCTGAGAAAAACATGGGGGAATGTTGTTTGCAGAGTTTTAAGTGCAGGACTGGGCTAGTGTACTGCCTGTGTAATTGGCTGATTCTGATTGATTTCACCTGGCAGGTCTTCTAGTTCTCCTTGGTTAACTTCCTACTACTTCTTTTCCTTCCTTTTCCCTTTCTGTTTCCACAGGGGCAGTGATGCGCAAACAAGCGCAAACACGCACACACAAGTGCACACACATGCACACAGGCTTACACAGGCTTACACGGGCTTAGGCGGGTGCACATGCATGCACACGGGCTTAGACAGCCTTACACAGGCTTACACGGGCGCACACACGTGCACACAGGCTTAGACGGGTTTACAGGCGTGCACACGTGTACACACAGTATAAGCATCTTTGCAAGAAACTTTAGTGATAGCCACGGTGTACACCTTCAGTTTCTGGGTTTCAGTTCAGACAACTGTAGACACGCCTCTTCCAGTCCTGAGTAACTCACAGCAAACACATGCCACTCTGCTCCAATAAGCTTACAGTCTTGGGAACATACCCCCTTCATGATGTCACCTATCTTCTACTCTGTTACTCCCCTAATCCTACTCTTACACTCTAGGGACATGGTTCACATGGCAGGGAAAACTGGGATTCACTATCCGTATACTCATTTGTATAGGATTGTCTACTAATGCTTGGTTACATCTCTTAGACTGAGCTTCCCCCCTTAGCAACCTCTACTGAGTAACCATTTTGTCTTCAGCCTGCCATTCACCTGCATGGCAGATGAATATATGTAATAAAATGCCCATTTTTAGGCTTTTTTTTCCCCTCTGGTTTTTAGAGCATGGCACGTTTGCGTGGCACTGCGCTACACTTAAACATCGAAGATCGGGGGGAAAAAATGTTTTTTATTATTTTGCAACACATAATAATGCCAATGGCCTTATATTTGGCCATTGGCATGCTTCCTCAAT